>NC_056732.1:121585297-121762797 GCF_019279795.1 Protopterus annectens
CTCTTCACATCACCAGAAGAACACCATCCCCACGGTGAAACATGGTGTTGGCAGTATCATACTTTTAGGGTTGCTTTTCTTCAGCTGGAACTGGGGCTTTAGTCAAGGTGAAGGGAATTATGAACAGTTCCAAATATCAGTCACTTTTGGCCCAAAACCTTCAGGCATCTGCTAGAAAGCTGAAGATGAAGAGGAATTTCGCCTTTCAACATGACAGTGACTCCCAGCATACATCCAAATCAACAAGAGAATGGCGTCACCAGAAGAATATTAATTTTTTGGAATGGCCCAGTCAGAGCCCAGACCTAAATCCAATAGAAAATCTGTGGGGTGACCAGAAGAGGGCTGTGCACAAGAGATGCCCTTGCAATCTGACAGATTTGGAGTGCTTTTGCAAGGAAGAGTGGGCAAATATTGCAAAGTCAAGATGTGCCATGCTGATAGACCCCTAGCCAAGAAGACTGAATGCTTTAATTAAATCAAAAGGTGCTTCAACATTATTAGTTTTAAGGGTGTGCACACTTTTATGCAAAGTTTGAGAAGTATGTAAGAGTGGTGCAGGATATGTATGAGGGTAGTGTGACAGCGGTCAGGTCTGCAGTGGGAGTGACAGATGCGTGTAAGGTGGAGGTGGGATTACATCAAATATCAGCTCTGAGCCCTTTCTTATTTGCACTGGTGACGGACAGGTTGACAGACTAGATCAGACAGGAGTCCCCGTGCGCTATGATGTTTGCAGATGACATTGTGATCTGTAGTGAGAGTAGGGAACAGGTGGAGGAGACCCTGGAGAGTTGGAGATGTGCCCTAGAGAGAAGAGGAATGAAGGTCAGCAGGGCTAAGACAGAATATATGTGTGTGAATGAGAGGGGAGGATAGAGGAATGGTGAGGATGCAGGGAGTAGAGGTGGGGAAGGTGGATGAGTTTAAGTACTTGGGATCAACAGTTCAGAGTAATGGCGAGTGTGGAAGAGAGGTGAAAGTGAGTACAGGCAGGGTGGAGTGGGTGGAGAAGAGTGTCAGGAGTGATTTGTGACAGACGAGTACCAGTAAGAGTGAAAGGGAAGGTCTACAAGAGGGTAGTGAGACCAACTATGTTATGGGTTGGAGACAGTGGCATTGACAAAAAGGCAGGAGTCAGAGCTTGACGTGGCAGAGTTGAAAATGGTAAGATTTGCATTGGGTGTGATGAGGATGGACAGGATTAGGAATAAGTATATTAGAGGGTCAGCCCAGGTTGGAAGGTTTGGAGACAAAGCCAGAGAGGCAAGATTACGTTGTTTTGGACATGTGCTGAGGAGGGATGCAGAGTATATTGGGAAAAAGATGCTAAAGATGACTCTGCCTGATAACAGGAAAAGAGGTAGTCTTTTTTGCTGCGTGGTGCCCGAAGCAGAAGCATTTCGCAAGTGCCGGTCGGCCGACTCCTGAAATATTCGAGTTTGAGTTTCTGAACCAAAGTCTTCACTAAAGCTAAGTACCCCGTTGGAGAAACTTTTTTTCTTGCTCCATACCGATGTCAGAAAAATTAATAATTGTATTACTTGTGGGAAGCAAATACCTCATAAGGATTTCCATTTATACTGTATTCCTTGCCTAGGCCCTGATCACAACATGCCTGGCTGTCGGTTTTGTGCTAGATTTAACCAACGCACTATTAGGCGTCGCTATATTTTTGCCTCAAAGTATTTTGGAAACAGATTTAACTACCCAGCAATGTCATCTGATAGCAATCCGGCTACCGGAGTACATAAAAAATGCAAAGAAAAGGACCGAGAGAGACGGTTGAGGTCCAAAACCGACGACGAAGCTTCTCCTAAGCCAGTCGCCGGTTTGCCGGTACTCAGTGAGGTGCTTTCGCAGCCCCTGATACCCGCTACTTTCGAGTCGCAGATCCCTACCGACACCCATGTGGAGTCCGGTATGCCATGAGATACTAAAAGTATTGGACCCACGGATGTATCTCCCATGGATGGGTCCAGAGCCGCTGAGCAGGCGCCGGCTTCTGAGGGTGTATTCAGGCCTCAACATTTTTATATCAAACCGACGACAGCTGCAAAACCAAAGACAAAAGCAACTTCTAAAACTAAAAAAACTGACGCATGAGCCACATGCACAGGTCTCTATGCCTAAAAAACAGATGATCAAAATGGCTGAAGACCTTATTACCTTGATTAGGGGTTCCCATCCCCCTCCAGATAAGAGGCCTAGGCAAGACACTGATTATGAATCTTCAGATCGGGTTTCTATTTCTTCTGATTCCTCTTCTGATCAGGAATTATCTATACCTCCCTATGAGGATTCTGATGCAGAGGAGTCTATACCATCTGCATCACCTCCTGAGGATTATTCATTTGGAGAAACCTTGCATACTTTGAGGGAGCATTTTCACTGGGAGAGTCAAGATTTCGCAGAATCAAAAAAGAGGCTCAGGGATTTTCTTCTTCTCCCTCAGCACAGGCCTTTAGCCATACCCCCTGTGTTTTCGGAGTCAAGCTTGACCCCTGGCTCCTTACCTCCGGCTCCGGCTCCCAGCAAGCCTGACAGATATTACAGGGTCCCTGACTCACACAGATTTTTATTGAGAAACCCTGCTGCTGATCCTGAAACTATTTCACAGTGTCCAAAGGGAGTTAAGGCCTCGACAGCAAAAAATCCTACCCCCTCTGACAGAGATTCAAGGGCACTGGATAGATGGGGAAAAAAGGTTTATACATCTGTAACCTTGGCAATTGGGGCCTTAAACTGTCAGTTTCATATGCTCAAGTATCAACAACATGTTATGGGATTGCTGAAACAGAAAATGATGTTGATTTCTGAATGTGCAGAAAATAAAGAATTGCAGGAATTATTGCATGCAGCTGAACAGGTTGGAAAGCTTACTTTGCAATGTGGTTTTGATTCCTTAGAGGCCTCCTGTAGGGCCGCAGTTACTGGATCTGTGCTTAGGAGGCATGCCTGTCTAAAGGAACAAAATTTGCCTGATCATGTTAAAGCTAAATTACTAGATGCACCTTTACAGCATGATACTCTGTTTGGTATTTAGGCAGAAGAGGTTTTAAAGAAAATGGAAGACAAAGCTAAGTCTATACAAACTGTTAAAGACTTCTTACAAGTGCAGCCACCAAGATTCAGTAGACACTGGCCTACAAAAAATTGGTCCTTTCCAGTGTCAGACAGAGCTCAGAGGGGCGAATCCAGATGCCCTAGGGGTCCCAGATACCAGGCACAGGATTCATACAGGTCAAAGCAATGGGGCGCTTCTACCTCCAAATCTGGAGGAGATAAAGCGCAAACCTACAGAAAACAGTCCCAATTATTTCCCCTCTGCCTTCACCAAGCACTTATCTTTTAACAGCACCCTTAGGGGGAAAATTAGCACTTTTTGCTAAAAAATTGGCAGTTAATAACCCAGGACAAGTGGGTGCTAAACATAGTATCACAGGGACACAGATTCCATTTCCATACTCTGCCAGTGGCAAACGGTTGGCCAGATATGCCAAAAAATCATTGAGCAAAGGCACAGAAACAGGTTACGTTCCTCATGGATATGGGGGCCATTCAGCCAGTACCAGAACAGGAAAAAGGACAAGGTTTTTACTTGAGACTGTTCTTGGTACCCAGAAAGAACAAGGTCTCGCTGCCAATACTGTATTTATCGATTTTGAACACATACCTGGACATTCCGAAATTCAAAATGCTGACTTTGCAGCAGCTTCTGCCCATGCTGGGCAAGAATGCTTGGCTGGTGACATTAGACCTAAAAGAGGCATACCTGCATGTTCCAGTAAGGCAATAGTGCAGAAGATACCTCAGATTCAAGGCTGACTTAATGCATTACCAATTCTCTGCACTGCCCTTTGGCTTATCTACTGCACCCAGGGTCTTTACAAAGTGCCTGGCACCAGTAATTGCATTTTGCAGACAAACAAGTATACAAATATATCCTTACTTGGATGACTGTCTCATTCAAGCAGAGAACAAGGACATTCTTCTTCAACACCTGGAGTTTGTGAAAAGGCTTCTAACATGCCTAGGGTACACAATAAACAAAAAGAAATCATAACTGGTACCCACTCAAAAGAAAACATTCCTGGGTGCAAGCTTGAATACAACTGCCCAGATGGCTTACCTCACGCCAGACAAGCAAAGGCAACTGACTACTTACTTCAAACTGATGGCAAGAAAGACCCAGTTATCTGCAAGACAAATTCTGCAGGCTTTGGGCTTCATGGCATCCTGCATTCTACTGATTCCATATGCAAGAAAAAAACTTCAGTGGTACCTAAAATGTTTATGGAGTCAACATTGTCACAGTCTGGAAACAATGAGTCTTCTCATTCCATGCCTACAACAGGAGTTTCTATGGTGGGCAAAGGCATGTCACCAAAACATCGGACGGGCCTTCACTCTACCCCCTGCTAGCCAAACCTTAACAACAGACGCATCAGATTATGCCTGGGGGGCCCACATGGCAGGAAGATGCATTCAGGGCATATGGACCCCAAAACAAATGCATCTACATATCAACCAGAAAGAGATGCTACCTGTTCAAAATGCCCTGACAGCCTTCAAGGACTTACTTCATCCAGACAACTACTGATAAAGACGGACAACACCACGTTTCTACTGTATATAAACAAGCAGGGGGGCACGCA
The DNA here is from genome assembly GCF_019279795.1 of Protopterus annectens. Classification (NCBI taxonomy): domain Eukaryota; kingdom Metazoa; phylum Chordata; order Ceratodontiformes; family Protopteridae; genus Protopterus; species Protopterus annectens. The sequence goes on from NC_056732.1 coordinate 121,589,956, forward strand.
CTCATACCCCCTTTGCAGATTAGCCATGGCACTGTGGGACACAGCTTTGACTTACAATTACATCTTCAAGCTTAATTCCTGCCAGGAAAACAAAATACTCTGGCAGACGATTTAAGCAGAAACCTTATGGATCCTCACGAGTGGAAACTAGATCCACAAGTTTTCAGCATGATAACAAAGAAATGGGGGAGCCCAGACATGGATCTGTTTGCCTCTCCTCAAAATTATCAATTGAAAAGATTCTGCACAAGCACTTATCACAGACAAGCGTGGAAAGTGGACGCCCAATCCTTCGGTTGGAAAAACCTATCGGTTTACGCCTTTCCTCTTCTTCCCAAGGTCCTCCTAAAAGTTGGACAAGAGAAACCAAAGATGATACTAATTGCCCCAGACTGGCCCCGCCAATACTGGTACCCAATCCTAAGGAACTTGTCTCAATACCTAGCTTGGACCTTACCTCAAAGACCTCAACTACTGTCCCAGCAAAACAATCAGATTCTGCACAGTCAACTCCAGGCACTGAACCTGGCAGCATGGCTGATCATGTAGTTATACAAGCAACACCTCTCAGTAAAGCTGTGATGGATGTCATTTTGGAAGCCAGAAGGCCTAGTACTAGAAAATCTTATGCTGATAAATGGAAGAGATTCTGTGCTTGGACTCCAGCACAAGGAACTGATACAGCCGAACCAAATATTCCTCAGATATTACAATACTTGACTGAGATGCTTGACAAAGGCCTATTTTTCTCATCAATTAAAATCCATGCCTCTGCCATTTCGGCTCATTGCAATACAGAGCCACCAATCTTTTCTCATCCTTTACTAAAGCAGTGTCTTAGAGGAGCCAAAAATGTAAGGCCTCCTAGAAGATCACCAGTACCTGCATGGGACCTTAATTATGTGTTGGAAAAGCTTACCCTGCCTCCATTTGAACCAGCTGCTACTGATATAAAGTTCTTATCATGGAAAACAGCTCTGAAGCTTACCCTGCCTCCATTTGAACCAGCTGCTACTGATATAAAGTTCTTATAATGGAAAACAGATCTGCTACTAGCAATTACTTCAGCAAGAAGAGTCTCAGTGCTACAGGCCCTCATGGCTGTGGAGCCTTTTATCATATTTTGCCCAGACAGGATATCTCTGAGGGCAAATCCAGCATTTATGCCTAAGGTGGTTTCCATTGTGGCTCTTAACCAAACTATTCATCTGCCAACCTTTTATCCAAATCCGCAGAACAAGGGGGAGAGAATTCTGCATTCCTTGGATGTACACAGACAGCTAATATTGTACTTGAGCAGGACTAAAGCTCTAAGAAAAACTGAGCAATTACTATGCTGCAGGATCAGAAGGAAAGGCTATTTCAAAGCAGACTGTTTCAAAGTGGATAAGCCACTGCATTCGTTTCTGCTACTTACACCATGGTAAACCTGTGCCCAAGGGCATTAGGTCTCATTCCACCAGAGCTGCAGCTACTTCAGCAGCCTTTCTCAGAGGAGTACCAACCAAAGACATTCTAGAGGCTGCTGCTTTGAGTTCTGTTCACACCTTTACAAAGCATTATCATTTGCCTTTCTACTCTAAGTCCAGGGCAGGCTTTGCCACTGCAGTTCTGCAGGGCCTTATAGCCGCACCTAATGCTGTTTGGCTCCAGCCTCCCAACCATAGCTTTGGGATTCTACCCAAATGTAATGACTGCAACAGTGAAACACAAAGAACATAGTACAGTTGTGTGCACTTACCATAAATGTAGATGTTTGAGTGTATTCACTGTTGCAGTCCAGGTTACCCGCCTGCCCGTCCCCCTTTCATTCTGGAGTTTATCTTTCCTTCTCTATCTTCTACAACCTATGTGGTGTATTTGCTTGTAGATGAAGGTAAAGTTTATATTGATGCATGTATATATAGGTTTTATATATATATTTTTTTGCTACCTTTTTGGGGGCACCTGACATCTGGGGCAAGAAAAACTAAAGAAGATGATGTCGGCTGCTTGTTTTATACCCCTGACGACCTGACGTCATGGAAGAGGAGACAGCAACCGTCGCAGGACCCAAGACTTTGGAATTCAGGCTGACTGAGGGAAACCTGCCAGCAGATTAGCCCAAATGTAATGACTGCAACAGTGAATACACTCGAACATCTACATTTTAAGGTAAGTGTACACAACTGTACTTTTCTGTTTCTTTAACTTCTTTACTGATCCTCACTTCTACTTTTCATCTCCGTTTTCTTACGGAAAGTTTCACAATACAAAAATTATCTGGATGCCTTTGTATTTCTCATCAAGTATCTTTGGTACTGCTTTTTTTTTTTTATTGATTAGTTTTGCTTTCTCCTTTGCAAAAATATTGCACTATATTAGGCTGCGGTGGTGCAGTGGTTAGCATTGTTGCTTCGCATCAAGAGGTTCTCCAGTTTGATTCTCAGCTGGAGTTCCTTCTATGCGTAGTCTGCATATCCTCTCTTCGGTTGATTGAGTTTTAAAGACATGCAGGTAGGTGTGTGTTTCTGTGTGTAGGTTGGGTACTGGACTGGCAACTTGACACCATAAAATCTCCACTTTCAATCAATCTGCGGACCGGTGATCTGCTGTGGCAACCCCTAACGGGAAATGCCGAAAGACATTGCTAATAAATCTCTCTCTCTTTCCCATGTCCATATTTCTTCTTCAGATGTATCCTGCTCCACCTGTTTCTCCTTACTTTGGGGACTCATTGCTCCATCGTACTGTGACATAACCTCTTAAACTTTTGACACTAAATCCTTTAGTTTTGCAAGTATTCCATAACTTCAGCTTCTTTTTGTTTAATTTCTACTTAACTTCTGCTCAACGTTCCCCCTTTGTGATGCCATTTTTTGTATTGTGAACTTATCCAAATCTGGGTGCCTTTGCCTGTATATCTCTTCTAGTAACTTTGGAGTGGCATTTTTTTTTTTTTTTTGTATTGACTAGTTTGGCTTTCTCTTTTGCATTAAATATTACCCGATATCTGATATCTTTCTCTCTCTCGTGTGTGTGTGTGTGTGTGTGTGTGTGTGTGTGTGTGTGTGTGTGTGTGTGTGTGTGTGTTGTTTAATGCCTTTCAAAAGTCTCTAGGTTTTTCTCTCTATATCTCTTCTAGTAACTTTGGAGTGGCATTTTTTTTTTTTTTGTATTGACTAGTTTGGCTTTCTCTTTTGCATTAAATATTACCCGATATCTGATATCTTTCTCTCTCTCCTGTGTGTGTGTGTGTGTGTGTGTGTGTGTGTGTGTGTGTGTGTGTGTGTTGTTTAATGCCTTTCAAAAGTCTCTAGGTTTTTCTCTCTGTCACTTTTTTTTCCAAACGGCCCAAAGTTTCTTTGTCTATATAATATTTATTGCACAAGTTTTTTTTTTGGTCTTTATCTCTGTGAAGATTCCCTACATCACCTCAGGTTCCCTTTTCTTTTGTAAATGACTGTATAGCTTTGCTTTGTAACAGCGGTTTATGCCTGTTTCAGTGTTCTCTGGCAATGTATTAGATTTTTCCTCTGTTTGATATGTTATAGTAATACAAGCCAATTCCCTTTTTTATTTATATATAGTTCTGTTGTTATAGAGTATATATATGCCATGTTAGAGGAGTTGCGGTAACTGCCTAACTAATTGAGTAGCAAATTACTCTTGGGATTCAATCTAAATGTTATGATTTACAGTTACTGTAATCCTAAAGATGAGAGTTGTGCATTTTACTTGCAATTATAGTAAATATTAGATGTTTTTTCAGTTTAACAGTAAAGCTTCTTGCTCTCCTTCCTCATCTTTGGTAACTTCTATATAGTTAATAGTTATGGCTAAGAATGTTTTCTCAGTTTTAATTGTAGTCCTGTTTACAAAATGACTTGGTTCAGCACTGAGTGTTGCCTACTAATGCATGCTTTCTTTCCTGGGGGGACTTCCAGTTTTGAAGAATCTGAGAGGGCATGTGACAACATTAGTTATTTATGAGAATTGCTAGCAGCTGTACCTTTGCAGGCACGAGAGACAAGTTGGTCCTTGCAGAGAATGTAGAGACAGCTGAGGAAATCCAGCCAGGATATGGGAAACAGGAGGAGTGTAAACCCTAGTGTTAGTTTTTGTCACAGTAATCTGTCCTCTGAGATCTGTTGGTATGGTTAAGTACATTACACAGTTATACTTTCCTGGGTATTATGTAAGACACTGTCTAACAAAGTTTTGTTTTTCTTTCCCAGAAATCTATACTTAGAAATAACTACTGTCACTACTCTTTATTCAGAGAGATCAGACTGCATTCAGGCAGTATATTTGGAGCTCCTAGGTGTTTGTGTCTTGAGTTAGTATAGTGCTAAATAAAAGGCTTAATCTGAGGTGGATGTAGTGGATCACTGGCTCCAGAATGTAGTAGAAAACATCTTTTGACCAAAGTCCTGTGCCCATCTTCCATCATTCTCCCCAGACTTCAAACAAAGGATATATCCATGAGTCTGTCTTTAGCATTTTTAGAAATCAATTATCGCATACAGACAGTTTTGAGTTATGTTATAGAAGCTGACGTTCAAACCCTGATGGATATAAAATGTAGGATACAGCTATAAAAGCTTAGCACATAAATGTGAAGAATATATGAGCAGTATTTTTAGCTTTCAAAACTTTTTATAGTGTACTTGTTCTTGACTTGGTTCAGAAGTAAGCAGAGAGATGGTACAAACGTGATGATGTAGAGAACAAGTAAGTGGACGTGCATTTCTGTTGGCTGTGCAGTCCGTTCTTGCAACTGTGGAACTAGATAGTTCTGAACCAGTTTGCTTTGCAAACACACATTTTGGCAGAAGGCAGATAGGTAGGTTATCAGCCCTAGAGCCTATACAAGCCTAGCCATAACAATTTCTTGGCTATTTCTTCCCACAATAGTTACTTCCCTGGACCCCTGTCTAGCAGGGTGACTGATGTGATCCCCGGGGTGAATTTCTTATCTCCCATCCAGTCATCAAGATTCCTTTTGAAGAGGGCCAAAGAGGCGCTCTGCTTGACATGTATGGGCAGTCTAATCCAGAGTCTGGGGAGTCTCTGGGTCAGGAGCCTATCCCTCCAGCATGTTTTGTTCATTGTGATGACAAGGTTTAGATCCCTGGAACGTGTGGCTCTGAGGGGATTGGAATTTCTTTAAGTGTAGCATGTCTAACAGCTCTGGGTTTGACATGGCCTTGTATGTTAAGCAGAGATCGCCTCTGAGTAGACAATATGTGACAGAGTATAGCTGGATTTTTAGATGGTCAGCATAGGGCATTTGCTTTAGGCCGGTGATTCTTTTAGTGAGGTATTTCTGCGGCCTTTCCAGTTGTTGCAGATATCTTGAGAGGTACATACCAAATGGGGCGTTGTATTCTATAATGGGTCTAATGAGGGATGAGTACAGTGGGACAATGACCTCCTTTTTTTCTGGATGAAAAGCCCTTAGTGATGAGGTGTGCCACATAGAAGGATCTCCTGACTGTTGTGGCAATGTGGTTATCGACGTTGAGACCACTGTCCACCTGTGTCCCTAAGTCTCTTGTCACACTTTTGGTGTTTAGTGTACTGCCACCTATGTGGTAATTCACGGGTACATGTTTTTTCTCAAAGGGGATAACTAAAACATTTCTTGGCATTGAGCTTGAGCCCATGGCTCTGGCACCAAGTATCTGTTTCTGTAAGGTTTTAGTTACTTACAAATCAAATCTAAATCTTAGAATTTTAAAAACTATAGCATAGATCTTCACATCCAGAATTACTGCCGCATTGTAATAGTTTCATTATATACAGAAATAAAGATAAGTTTTGTTTTTAAGTTTTTAATCTGTTTTTTAAATTCATTTTAATGGTCTGTATCTACTTTTGCTAACGCCTTTAAGCCTGTATTAGTAATTCCAGTACTTAATTGCGGTGTAGTTTGCTATTTAAGTGGACTGACTGTTGGTGTTACAATATTCAGTACTTCAGATACAGTTGGTTTATACTTTAATTCTGGTGGCTGCTAAAAAAGCAATTACTAAAAAGTGGAAGTCAAACTTAACAATGCCTTCGTATGTCTAGGCAGTCCAGATCTTACATTCCAGCTCAAAAAAATAATTTCCTTAGTTACACTTGTTTACTCGCCCAGTGTTCCTGACAGAATACTCTCTAGGGCATTTTAGGAGTATACGGAGTTGGTAGACTTTAAAAAGATATTGTTGCCACTTACCACTTTCTTCCCCATCTCATCTCCAGCATTTGACATCTACCTGAGAAAAAATACTTGGAGTCTGCTTGGGGGTATACAAATTCCTATGTGCAAACGCCTAAGCAAAAATCTTAAGTCTTCTAGACTTTGTATATTTGAGAGCCACACATATGTCCTCCCGTTATTTCTTTGTGAATTTCTCATCCATTCTCTTCTGAATCTTTACTAACCTCTGATAGATTTATTAATTCCTATAGTTATTGTGCAATATTTTATATGCTCTTTTAATTATCCCTATTTTCACAGCAGATTCTGCTCTAGAATCAGTTAAAAACTCTACCAGAGCAGGTCTTTCAGTTAGGATTACCCTATCCATTTCTCTCTCTAGGGAAGGTAGTCTCTAGCTTGCAGGCCAAATGTCTTTTTTTTTACTAAGTTATCACTTGTGACATAGGGTAAATTTACATTTATATAAATGTAATCAAACTGTATTAACAAATTCACATTTATAAACATTATATTTCACATATTTTGCTATATGTCATATAACCTAAGCAACATTACATAAATTATTCAATTAACATCTTTACTAAACCATCACTTACAACATAGGCAATCGTACATTTACATAAATGAAAACAAACCACACAGACACAATCCTAGTTGCAAGCATTTTATATCATAAACCATACTGACACACTTTCAGTTTCAAGCATTCTACATTACTTATAATCTACCCAATCATTTTCAGTCAAACATTACGTAGCTCATTTAAGTCCTGCCTTCTTTTAAACCTCATTCCTCTCCTGTATGTATTGTTCCCACAGCTCCCATCTTTTCCTATGTAGTTTGCCCCTACCCTTTTCTGAAGATCTCAATTCCAGTTTTATCTCTGTTACTGTATTCAGTACTTCTCATGTAGTTGGTTTAGATTTTGATTTCCATTTTCTAGTAATTGCGTTTTCGGTAACCACCATAATTGGACACAACAAGGCCTTACCATGTCAAGGGAATTTGATTCTGTGTCATAGCTCAGAAAAATCATCTCCCTCATACCAATCTGCCCACCCAGCATCTCCAACAGCGCATCCTGCAAGGAATCCTTAAAGTCCGACAACTCACCTCACTCTCAGAAAATATGTTCTCTGTTACCTCTGTCTTCCCTGTCACATCTCCAACATTTTCTGTCTGTCAGTCTTAGGAAAAATTATCCATAGTCTACTTCGGGCAGAAAAATATCTGTGTAAACATTTCCAAGCAAAAATCTTAAATCTTCTAGATTTTATTACATGTTTGAGAGAAATACATGTACCCTCCCATTGTGATTTGCTTGTCCAGTCTGTCTTCCCAATCCTTTCTGACCTCCTCTGATTGATTCTTATAGTTATCATGCAATATTTTATATGCTTTACTAATTATTCCTTTTTTAATGGTCGCTTCTGTTTCAGATTCTACTAAAAACTCTAGCAGTGCTGGGCTTTCATTTAGGGTGCCCATATGACTTTCTCTTTGTCTATACTCTGATATGACTCCTTGATAGGGAAGGCAGTCTGTAACTTGCAGTCCATATAAATTATTGGCGTCTTCCCATGCTATCATTTTTCCCTCTCTAGTTATTTGCTCCCAATACCTTGGTTCCTTTGCCACTTTTATCCAATAAATTCCAGCCCCTCTTGCCTGTTGTGTATATCCCTAATTGCAGTTATCCCTATCAACAGGATCTCCTTTTTTCATTCCTGTGTTGGCTTAGTTCTTAGGATATTTTCTGCTACTTTATATATGAAATATTCTGTATGATTATTGTTGTTCTCCTCCTTAAAGACCTGCATCCAAAATCCCAGTCTCTCATTTGTTTCTTGAGCTTTCCCCCTGTTTCATCATCATCCCTTTCCACTTTGAATTATAGTTTTCTGCTTGTGCTTTGTATGGGAGCCATAACTGTGTAACTCTGAAATACCCCTTCAAACCGGGTAATCCAAATCTGCCCTGTTGTACTGGAAGAATCAGCTTATCCCACTTGACTTTTGACATCTTCCTCTCTCAGATAAAGTCCTTCAGCTCTTTATTAATTGCTATACACAACTTCTCCACTGGTTGATAAACATATGCCTTATCTTTGTATAAGACTAATGAAACTAAAAAAACATTTAATTGCTTGTATTTTACTATCCATAGCCCTAAAACAAAGCTTCCCTCAGTTTTTTGTATTATCTTTTGTTTAGTCTCTTCCCACACTTCCATAGCTGCCACAACAGAATAATTTTTAATCCATAGTCTTAAATACTTCATTTTATCACGTCCCCATAATTATGGATATTGCTGAGCCAAGTCATATGTGGTAAGTAATTTACCGCTATTGCCATTGTTTTAGCTTTCATTAATTTTGTATCCTGAAAAGATTTGAAACTCTCTCAAAATGTTTCACAACAATGCAATGTAATTTTCTGGTTTTGTAAGGTATAACATAATATCATCTGCAAATAGAGCCAGCTTTTTTTGACTGCCATACCAATTATATCCTCAGATTTCTGAGTCCCTTATTTTATTTGCCAATGGTTCTAAATATAATATAAATAGCAAAGGGGAAAAAGGACACCCCTGCCTGGTACCTCTGCTCAAACAGAAATTATCAGAGATGACTCCACTCTCTCTATTTTTTGCCTCCGATCCCTCTTATAGCCTCCTAATCAACAATTTTTTTTTTCGGGAAATGCAAATGCTTCCATTGCCCTGCTCATAAAGTATCAGTCACAAACGCCAAAGACAAACCGGCAAAAAAAACTGAATAGGAAACCAATATACGTAAAACACTTTATGTAGAACAGCAGAGCTTTCGGATACAATCCTTCATCAATACTAATACACACAGAGTATACCATTACTTTATATAGGTCCAAACAAGTCATATGACCAGCAGCCAAACAGTCACATGACATAATTAAAATCACATGGATACATTGACAAGTAAAAGAAAAATACAGTTTAAAACAAATATGTTAAAACACATATCACAACCTAGATCTACTAAGCTTAACCAATATTGGTTTCAAACTAACCATACTATTTAAGCCAGGTGTTGAATCACTAGCAAGTCTCAGAATCCAGTCATATTCTTTGATCTCCAGATAATTATTTAGGTCTCCACCCCTAAGGGTAGGCTTGACGGAATCAATTACCCTAAACTTAAAAGAATGCTGCTGCCCATGATCAGCTATATGCTTATACAATGCATTCCTTTCATAACACCTTCTGATCTCAGATTTGTGCTCCATGATCCTTTCCCTTAACTTACGCGTAGTTTTACCTACATAAAATGCACAACAGGCTACACACTTAGCCAGGTAAACCACATGAGTGGTAATACAAGTTGCTGATGTCTTAAATCTAAATCTCTTTCCATTCACAGGATGTTCAAAGGTTTCACTTTCAGCACTAAACATGTCATCACAACAAGAACAATTAAGGCACCTGTATGTACCAGGCTTGGCAAACGTAGATATATTCACAGTACTATCAAAATCCTTGTAACACAATAAATTCTTTAGATATCGGGATTGGTTTATTGAGGGATTTTTTGGTGTCACAAAGTAGTCCTAATTTTACTAAGATTAATAATATTTGTATTCTCATGGATGTCATACTGAGTCATATAAAGTAATGGTATACTCTGTATGTATTAGTATTGATGAAGGATTGTATCCGAAAGCTCTGCTGTTCTACATAAAGTGTTTTACGTATACTGGTTTCCTATTCAGTTTTTTTCCTGCTCATAAAGTCCCAGCTTACTCTGTCAAATGCTTACTCTGCATCAAGACCCACCAACAGTGGAATTTTTTTACATTCTTTTTCCATCTGGATAATCAGTGTTCTGTTAGTTGCCAAATGTTTGCCTCCCTGCCACAAAACCACATTGATCCATATCTATCAATTTTGGCATTACTTTTGCTATTCTTTTAGCCATTATAGGCATGTGCACTTTTCATGGTTTAGTATTGAAAAGGGCCTGTATGAAGCTGGATCTGATGGATTGTTTAACCTCTTTGAAGTATTACAGCTACCACTGCTTTCTTCCAGGATGTTGGTTCTTCTTTTTCTTAAAATACTGTTAAACAAAACCTTCCAGATCTTTATAATTTTTCCCTCCTAGCTTCCAAACCTCCACAGGAATACCATCTATTCCTGGGGATTTTCCTGTAGATTGGTTTATCATCACAATTTTTCTCATCTCCTCCTATCCTAACCGTTTGTAATTGAGCCTCATCTACCTCTAACCTTGGCATATTTAAATGTTTCATAAACATTTCCATTTGTATCTTTTTTTTTTTTTCTTGATTTCCATATTTCTCTACTTTATACAGACTTTCACAGAATTTCTGAAATATTTGTAATACATCTGCAGGATCTTTTGTTACCTTCCTAGTTATAGGCTCCTTAAGCTTGGCAACCGCCCTTTCTGCTTTCTGCTCCCTGAGTCGTTGTACTAAAAGTTTTTGTGCTCTAGTGTTACCAAAAAAACAGTTGCTTAACAGCAGTCTTTCTAAACTAATGCACATTATCTGTGTAATCCCTTATTTTTTGCTTAGCATTCCGCAGTTGATCCTCCTCTTGTTCTATGAGATCCCCTATTCTGCAATATTTTAACATTGGCGAATATCTCAAAATAATTCTTGTTACTTCTTTTTTAAACTCCACCTTAATTTTATCCTACTTCCTAGCTATATTTTCGGAAGTCATTTCTATCCTTTGGAATAGCTCTTGAATAATCTTCACTACCCTTTCCTTAAATCCCTGTCTGAAATTTCAACACATAGGTGGGAAAGCTCCAGTGTCTCATTTTTATTTCATTACCCTGTGTTTTTATTTTAGTTATTATTGGCACATGATGTAAAATAGTTATTGGATGCGTATAAAGAACTTCAATTAAAATGCATATCTTGGGGAGTAATATGTAAACTCGCTCTGAACTTCTATTACTGAATTCACATCTTCCATGGCAAATATTTTCATAAATTTCTTCAAAGATCTACCCTCCTTTGTTATACTTTCCCTTCTGGACCCCCAGGCACATCTTCACTGCTGCAAATCAAATTTCAGAACCCACCTAAAAGTAATATTCCTTGCTGAAAACTGATTTGTCCCAGAATTTTCTTAAGCTGCATTATAACAGTTTTAGATGGAATATAAATACATGCTATTGTAATCCTCCTCCCTTGCAGTGGCCCCTTAGCACTACAAATCTGCCATTACTTTTTTATCTTCTATCAGTATTGGAACTCCTCTTCCAATTAATATGAGTACTCCTCTCTTCCTTTGCCCCAGATGTTCCACTGAATAACTATCCTGGTCAAATTCACATGTTCAGCTCTTTTTTTTCCTCAAATATTTTTTTCATTTTCAATTAAAATAACATTTGCATAATATTTTTAAATATTTAAACAACTATATACAATATTTATAATGGCCTGGCTTTCAATTATATGCACTGTATGTTATTAAAAATAGAGTTAACAGAAATGTTCAGTTCTTTTGTGTCTCCTGTAACATTGCTATTTGCACTCCATATTTTTATGCTGTTCACTATTTCTTCCTTTTTGTATTTATCTGAGACCAGTGAAATTTAAAGACATTACAGAAAGCATCATTGTATTAAAAAGTTATTATTCCCACCTTTTATGTAACACCTTTTTTGTAAAATGTCTAGTTCCAGCTTTTTTGACACATGCATACATAGTTTGTCAGGTTGAACTTTTATATAGTTTTTTGGCCATTTCCTTTTGAGCCTAGGTCACAACTTGGAAAACTTTGTTTTATTGTAAGCCCTTAAACAAATAAAGAAAAAACAACACCCTTTTATCTCTTAAAACCTATTAAATTAATACTAACACAGAAAACTATGTACATCTTCAAATATTAAATTTTTACCCTCCAAATAGGAAGAAATGTCCCAAACTGACAACCTCACTTTCAGACTTTAGTTAACCTAAGGGAAAGGTTATCCATGCTAAGATGCATGGTGCAGCCTGTGCTTCTGCTAAGTGCTGTTTTTGTCTTTTCTTTATAGCTCTCCCAGATGGGAAACCCCCTGAAGTTTTTAGAGAACATTATCTCCTAGCCAGTTTCTCCTTTCTTTTTCCCCCTTCCAATTGCTATCTGCCAGACTGTAAACATTATCTTTTTATCAAATTGTTTATCCATGGAGACATCAGAACCAGACAATCAATTTATCTTTTATTAGTTTGTTTATCCATGGAGACACGAGGGCCAGTTAGGGAACTGCTACTAAGCATGCATTCATTTGCTAGAAAAAAGCCGCATATTCCATATTCTTTTTTTCAGTTACTTGCTTTCTCTTAAAACTTTTTAATAAATCAATCTGAGGTCTTTAATCCAGTTATTCCTCTATGCAAGAATGAGAAAAGGCACAGTAGTTTTTCTTTTATGTTCTTTTAACCAGGCTTTTTTTTACATTGAAATGCCCATATTTCTTAAAACCGAGCAAGAAGCAAGAGAGCGAGGAAAAAGAAAGGAAAAAAGAAAAGCACCAGCACCTGTTTACAATCCCCATTACACTATAAAATTAACTGAGAATACTTTGTAGTATGCAAAGAAAACAATACACCACAAAATAATACTATTAAGAAAAACATGTTTTATTTACTTAGTTAACTTTCTCTCCTCTTCCCCTCCCCAAAACATTTTCCGAACATTAATGACATGAAGTAGGACATATACTTTACCTCACAAGTCCAACAGATTTTGAAAAAGTCCAATATTGCCAGAGTTTCTTGTTCTGTCATATTTTACAAATATAATTATTGCATTGCAATCCCATTCCCACATGTACAGTCTCTCTGTGGTCTTTATTACCAGAAGAACAAGAAGCAGAATCTTCTTCTGTTTCACTGTCACTTTTTTGTTGGACAAACTTTTGCTTTTCTTGTTTAGCATGTACTTCATCAAAAAATTATTTTGTCCCTACAGTGAAGAATACTTTGAAGACAGCTGGGCACAGCAGTTTGAATTGCACACCTGCGCCTCGACATTCCCTGAATAGTGGAATGAATTTATTACTCTTCTGGCTGGTGTACAATGACTAATCATTCTCCGCAATCACTGTGCTGTCTCCCACTTTTAGTATTTTATCCTTCTGCCACAGTATGTCAGAATCAACTTCTGCTCGTAGGATTGCATCTTTACTGTTAAAGGTCTAGGTTGCTTTCTCATAGCAGGTTTGGAGCATACACACAATGTGCCCTTTCTTTTAACAACTCCTGCTGTGGAATACCAGTCTATTTGCTTATTTGTGCTTTTATAAAATTAATACAGTCTGTTCCTTCCAGCTTCTCTGGTATAGCTGAAAATCTCAAGTTTCCCCTACATGCTCTGTCCTCTAATTCTGTTATTTTTTGAAACCTCTCTTCCTGAGCACTCTCCTATTTATCCAGCCTTTTCTTCATTTCAGCATCTGATTTTTGTAGCTTTATCACAGCATCTGAATATCTGTTTAAACCTTCTTCCATTTTTTCCAGCCTTTTGTTGTTTGTGTTGATATACTCCATCGGTGTTTTGTTTATTTTAACCAGGTCTGTGTGCAGTTATCTTCCTGTAGGTTACTGGAAGTCATGTCTCGAGGTTGCATTGATTTTTGCTGACAGCTGCATAACTTTCTGCAGTCAGTGTTTCTTCCTCACTTTTTGTAGCTGATTTTTTCTTGGTGCTCTGTATTTCTTTTTGCTGGCATCTAGGCAGTACACTTACTAGCCAGTTACTGAATTTTACCCATAAAGACAAGTCTGTGGGCCTTCTCTGTTGTGTTTCTTTTTTCACACTGGGAGAGCTAGAGTCAAGCTGTTACTCAATGTGCAACCGTCTTGGAAGTCCCAGGACAAGTGTCTTCTTGGCCCCTTCCCATTGTATTACCTTCCCTTCTCTAGTTATTTACTCCCAGTACTGTGGTTTCTTTGCCAATTTTTTCTAGTAAATTCCTGTCCCAGTTTGTCTATTCTGGGTACCCTACTTGCAATCTTCCATATCTGCAAAGTCTCCTTTCTCCATTCACGTGTTGGATTAGTTCTTGTTAAACTTTCTGCTGCTTTATGAATATAGTATTCTGTATGGTTGCTGCTGTTCTCCTTAAGGATCTGCATCTAAAATCCCACTATCTCCTTATTTCTTGAATTTCCTCTTGCTTCACAATCCCTCCATTAAACTCTAGTTTCATTGTTGTATACAGAGAGTATGTCAGGCTAGTTCAGGACTACTGTTTGTGTTAAGGCAGTTCCAGGCCACGCCTCTTAGAGCTAAGGATCTAATAGTTTTTGCCTGTCACCCACCCTGTTGGAGTTGTGTTCTTGAACCCACTGTAATTGTAATTGCCTGCCCCTTATGATAATTCAACAACATAATTTCCTCCTCCGCCTCCCTATTTTATTGGCATTTAACAATAAGCATATATGTATCATTTGTGTTAAATCTCTCCTCTAAAACTGTTCATCAGTCTAAAAGATTTTTGATAAAATTAATTTAATATCAACTATACTGATACTGCTTACATGTTTTAATTAGTGAGTTTTTATTATAATTAATTTACTGGTTCCTTCTGGTATCAGAGGAAAGCTTCAGGGCTAGATGTTTTATACTGAACTTGAAATACTCAATACCTAGTCCACCCAAACATTATCCTAAGCAAACTGAACTTCAAGCAGTTACAATCACCCTTGTCCAAAGCATGGACCAGCACTTCCCCCACAGCTTCTCTAGCCAGCTCGATTCAGATGAGTATCTTGAGAAAGTGCAAGAATTGTCTTATGCTGTCTGAAGATCATCTTTTACTCAAACAGCCCAATGCTGTGTGTGAGTCATGTACATATGTAATGCACTTGGAGGCAAAAATCTTGCACACAGTAAGCTCAGACACCAAAACATTAGCAGTATACCACACGTCATACTTCACCAAGGCCAACACAATACACACAATCCATCATGTGCTGAGGTTCTAAAGATTAACTTGCCTAAACATCAGAGACTTCCAAAACACAATGTAGATACAGAGTACACTCAGCAAGTTAAGCCTTCCTCCACACACAGCACAAAGGAGTCTCAAAATCATGAATGCTGAGCCAGTAAGGCAGGCTATATGTGACTTCTTTGTAAGACATACAGCTGTACCTCTTACCAGGCTAAGCAAGGAAAGAATGACTTAGTGGCTTGTCTGGTGTCAGGATCCATCAAATCATGCACACACTTAAGTCCTACAACAAAACGTATTAGTATGACTGTCATAGTTTGTGCTGGTGTCATTGACTTGAGGTGCATCTCCTTGTACTATATGAAGGGAGATATGATGAAGCTCTTAAACTGTGTCCAAGGCAGTTAGCCTAATATTGAGCAACATTCTATCTTCTCCAAGGATATTGCAGTATGAGCAACAAGTAAGTGACTTCAATGATTGGCTGAGTTTTTAGTGTCATTCAAAGGGGATCCAATATTTCTCAGTCTGGGAGGATATGATATCAGACCACTGTGCTATGATAGAGATGCCTGCTTTGATCCCCTCTAGGGTTTTTATTATTGGCAAATACATTGTCCACCTCCATAGTGCTTCTTTTAAGTAGTGCCAGCCTGATATACATACCAGCATAGTGATAAAAGCAAAGGAAAATCTGAAGGTGTTACTGTTAAATGCTAGGAGCCTAAACAAGAAACTCTACTCCCTGCAAGGCCTTCTCACCCTGGAGGACGTTAGCATCTGTGTAGTTATGAAGACACTATTTAAAACAGCAGCTAGCACTCTGTCTATGCAGGGCTGTTACGCTTTCCATATGTTCAGACCAGCTGTTGCTCAAAAGGAGAAAAAAGTGGAGGTGTCTCAGTTTTCATCCTGAAGATATTGTCATCAAGGCTAGTAAAGCCGCATGATGCGCTAGAGCTTCTTCGTGTCCAAATAACCATCAGAAAGGTGCTGCACCATATATTAGCTAGCTGTAGAACTCCCTCTGTGACCCAAGGAAGTCACAATGCCTGTCTACAGGAACTAGAATCATTCAGTATTAACCCCAATACCATTTCCTAGGCAATCTAAACTATCCCATTATAGACTGAGAAGCCTATACCAACACTAGTGCGCAAACAGACATTCCTGGACTTTGACTAATTGTTGCAGGGCATTTGTAAAGATAGAGTGCTCACTATGGGGATCAATATCTTGGATCTTGCCTGACTAATATGAGGGCATCATGCATCATCTGTTGCATATCTTCAATACTTCTTAGGTCTGGGTGTAAAGCCATCTCCTTTGAAACCTGGGATCCCTCCCACCCACGGTACATTTAGAAATTTCTCAGTAAAGTACATACGCCTAAGTGATACATTGTCAAGCTTTAAATCCCTGCCAAACCTAGCTAACCCCACTGAATATAAAGCAATGTGCCCTATCACACCACCAGCATGTAAATAGCTTCATAGATGCAGCTGTACCCTGTAAAAGAAGAACAGGGCAAACTCTAGAAACAAACCCAAATCATGGAACTGTAATACCAACAAGCTTTACAGTAAAAGGAAGAGAATTTTGACCAACAATAAGAAGAGTAATTTTCAGAATGCTAGAACCCTCCTCACCGAAATAAATAGCTCAGCTCAGGAGCTTGGTAAAATCCACTAAAGCAAAGTTTGAGGCAAAAATAGCTACCCAAGCCAAAGACAATTACAAGGCCTTTTTTACCTATGTTTGTAATCTCAAAAGCACAATGCAGTAATGCACTGAGCTGAGTGTGAACGCTGTTACCTGTATTGAGGCTAAACATATAGCAAACCTACTGGCCTATTAAATTTAGCTCTAACTTTACCTGTCTCTCTCCCTTCAGTCTGTCCCTCCAAAATATACCTGAAATTGGCTCAGCTCAGCTGTCACACAAGACCAATTCCTAAAAGCACTATCAAAATCTTAAAATACTGCATCAGTGGGTCCCAACAGTATCCTTGGATGAATGTTAAATAGTATGAAGCATGGTTTCACCCCTCCCCCCAAACAACACTTCATCCTCAACGTCCATACAGGTTGTGTGCCAAGTGACTGAAGAACAGCTACAGTCATTCCACTGCTTAAGGGAGGACTTTCCACAGACCCAAGCAATTCCAGACCCATAAATCTGACCAGCCTCCTATACAAATCCATGGAAAGACTCATCATAGAACTATTCATTAAGGATATAGGGAACCTCCAGACACTGGACCATCTCATTTTGGATTAATTAAGGGCAGGTCATGCTTACTGAACCTGGTGGACTTTTTTGAAAAGGTCTCCAAAGCAATGGATGAAGGTAAAATGGTATACACTGTATACCATGACCTGGCCAAAGCTTTTGACACAGTCCCCCACTCATACATAGCAAAAAAAAAAAGTTAAATTGGGAATAAGCCCCTGTGTCACTCACTAGATTGCCATCTGGCTCACAGATAGGAAACAGGAAATCAAAATAGAGGAAGTTGTGTCCTGGAGTTCCCCAGGGTATTGTGCTGGGAATGCTGCTGTTTGCTAATGGATTTTATGTCGGATAAGTAGATGCCAAAGGGTTCTGGTTGACAGTTTGTAGATGACTGCAAGCTAGGAGCAGTCATTGCATCCCAAAATTACTTTGCTATTTTGCAGGAAGGTATGTCTGAAATAAATAACTGGTGCCAAAATCATGGACTGACACTAAATGCAAAGAATGCATTATCGTGTCCTTGGGGAAGTACCACACTGACAGTACACCCTAAGAGTTGACCTATTTGTTTGGGATTTGGGAACTTATGTGGACAAGACCTAACTTTTCAACCAGTATGTGTCCATTGTTGTAAGAAAGTCCCTTCTATATTGCACCTCTTATGAGCAAAAGAGAGTGTGTATAAGTCTAGGGATATCATTGTCCCCCTTTACTTAGTCCAGTCATTGAGTATAATGACCCCTTTGGCATGTATCTGTCTAGACACATGCAACAGCTGAAAATGCCCATAGAGATACCTTACTAAAAAGATACACGGTCTAAACAATATTTCCTTCATGGACCGACTGAAATCCCTGTCACAATACTCTATCCTACAGACCGCTAAGAGGCAACCTGTGTCTGGCATACAAAGCATGAATTGACTTAATACTGATTGATTTACTGCACATCAGCAGGTCTGATTGCATCAGTAATACTTGGTCTAGGGATCTAAATCTCTTGTGCAGCATCAGCCGAACAGTTTGAATGGACAGGAGTACCTTGCAGAGGATAGTGCTGCTCTGGAGCAAATTCCCCATCCATTTAAAACAAAGCTCATGCCTGTCCGTATCAAAGCACGACTTGGATCTGTGGCTGGGAAAAAGAAAATTTACTCCTGGACTGCCTTCTGTACTACTAATGGACAGAGTTAACTCCTAAATTCACGAGTCCCCCTCAAGTTATTCCAGTTATTCTCATTACTGGGTAATATAATAATTTGCCATGGGATGGGCAAGGCCAGTCTAACACTGAATGGGATAGGTTAGTTCGAGCACCAAAATGGAAATTGACTAGGCTTAAAATGGCCTGTAAGGGCAGCTAGCCTAATACTTGGCTATGAAGCTAAAACCAAACTGAACTGCTAGAGTTTAACAGAGAATCTTACAAGGCATGGAAAATGGATACATTATTTATCAGATGGGATCATGATCTTAATACTTTCCCCATCCTCTTAATCCAAAAAAATCTTAATGATGGCAAAGCAAGATCTTGCCCATCTGATTTTAATAGTTACTGACTGGAAAAAGAGGTTGTGAATGTTTTATTTCAGATGATTTTTTTTATCCCGGTTGTCCTTTCTTCTGTTGTCTCTGTAACAGGTCAGGGTACATTATCTCTGCTTGAACTTTCCAAGGATTTGATGATGATTCCAAACATCTGCTTCTTGCTTGATATAGTCCTGATTACTGAAATAAGCAAGTCTACTACTAAATCATAGTTGAAAACCAAAGGGGTTTACGTTCTGAACCAGACTAGAAACCTTGAGATTATTTTACAGTGCTTCGTGCGGTTTGCATTCTGAACCGGAGTAGAAACCTTGAGATTACTTCATTTGTCTACAGTGCTTCATGTTCTGGGATGTTATGTGATCCTATCTCGCCTACATTCTGACTGATGGGTTCGGAGCCGATCCCTCGGCTCCGACTCGGCACGCTTATGCCAAAGAGCGAAGTCTCTAATTGGCTGAGCTTACTATATCCCAGGATGCACCACTACCAGTCCCCCAGATCTCGTTTGCCGCTAACCTGCGAAGACGTGGTCTCGAGCTGGCTGAGCTGAGTAGTTATTTTAACTAACTTTTTCTGTCAGTTTTTTGCTGTTTTTGTCTTAAAAAGCTGTTTTAACGGCTATTCTTCTCATTGTGTGTGTTTGGATTTGTTGAAGACTTGTTGTGTGATTGGGTTGAGTTTGGTTTAGGCCCCCTTTCATCTAGGGCCTTCCCGGTCAGTCAACCCTCCTAAAACCTTACAGGGTTTTCAAAGTTCCCTGTCATTTGCTTTTAGCGATAACTGTAAGCCTATATTTAGGTGGTGTCAATCAGTAAGTCAGTAATTGTATTTTTCCTGTCAAAGATTACTGAAATTGTCTTACCATAATGTCTCAGAATCCTAGGCCTTCGGGCTTTAAAAAATGTACAAAATGTAGTTTCAAAATGTCCATCACAGACGATCACTCGCTCTGTGTGTATTGTTTGGGTGCAAAACACTTACAGGAGTCATGCAGCGTATGTCACGCTTTTTCCTCAAGGGTCCTCCAGGAGAGGAAAAATAAATTGATTCTTAAGGGGTTAATTAAACCTTCTTTTGAAGAAGCCTTGGCATCCTCTCCTTCTCCGGCTAAAAAGAAAAGGGCGTCTGTTCCGACCAGTCCGTCGGATCCGACCGCCAAGAGACATAGGCAGGCCTCTCCTTCGGCTCCAAGGACTTCGGAGCCGAGGTCGGAACGGTCTGCCTCGATGCCACCAGTATCGACTCCTCTGGCTTCGGAGCCGGTGGCTGGGGCATCGAGGCGGGTCACCTTCGCCGGCTCCACTGGTCTCGAGCCGACAAGGGTCGCCCGCTCAGACACTTCCTCCTCGGCGCCGAAGTCCACCTCGGCACCGATGGAATCTGGTGTGTGTATTCCTTCGGCGCCGATAGTCATCGAGTCACCTCGGAGCCGGTCCCCTAGTCCTTTGGGGCCGTTGGAGAGGCCGTCTCAAACCCGCTCTGTTTCCTCTCGGTCTTCGAGGATGTCAGATTCTGATATAGACAGGGTGCTCCAAAGACTGTTCCAGTCCCCAGTCTTCCAAAAATTTGTTTCGGTTCCGACCCAGTTGGCTTCGGAGCCGATGACCCTGGCCCACCCCATTGCCATTCCTCCTCCGACTGCTTCGGCTCCGTCGGAGCAGGTGCTGTTGGAGCCGGTGGAGATCTTAGGGTCGGCTCCGACCCTTACTCCAACCCGGGCCTTCGGGTCCGAGTTTGGTACGCGGACTTCTTCGGCTGGACCCGGGGGTGATGTTTCGGGACCTATGCTTTCGGTTCCGAGCCTCCCCCTCGGTGCTTCGGCTGCGGGACTTCCGTCGGCTATCATGGCTCCGGGGACCGGACACTCCCAGGATTCTGGGGGTCCGGCTTTCAGAGCCATGAGGAGTGCCTTGGCCAAGTCCTCTTCGGCCATCTCTCCGGCTTTACCGGCACCTTCCCTGGGCGTGGAGACTGGGTCTTTGGCAGTTCCCCTGTCCGTAGTCAGCGGAGCCCTGGGGCCTGAGGTTACCCCCATTGGGGTTCCCTCCTCCTGAGGGTTCTTCGAGTTGTCTTCGGAGGAACCCCAAGGAAGAGATCGTGCAAGAGGAAGCACGTGGACTCCCGAGTCTATTACATCAGACACTGATCTTGATGATGCAGAGGGGTCCCCTGTCGCCCTCGGATGATGTCTCATTTGCAGACATCTTAGAGATCCTCAAACAACGAGGCGGCTGGATATCCAAACCCCCCTCTGCTGATGAGTCAGTGCTCCTCAAGGCCTTTGGGGCTCAGCCCTCCGCCTCCTGGGTGTCTCCGCCCTTCGACGAGCTTCTGGATTTAGTTTGTCGAAGGGCGTGGGAACATCCAGATACCGTGGAACCAGTCCCTTCTCGTCCAAATAAATTTTTGTCTGCTCCCCCTGAGAAGGAGTTCCTCACTAAAGGCGTGGCTGTAGATGCCATGGTGGTGGCATCTGCTACACAACAGGACGTGGCAGAGGCTTCAACGTCCGTCCATCCTCCTAATAAGGAGTCTAGGAGTATGGACAGGTACGGGAAGCGCACCCTGACTTCAGCGGCCTTTACTTTAAGGTCTCTGAATTATTTGGCACATTTTACCAGGCTTCAGAGGGATCTGGTCAAGGAGTTGTCAGATTCCCTCTCGGTAACCTACCTGAGCAGCTAGCCCAGTCGGTTAGCTCTCAGTTGGCTATCCTACGCCAATTTCTAACTCGTCCATGAGGCTCATTTCCTATGCGGCCGAAGGCGGGTAGAGCGGCAGGCACAGGCGTGGCTCTACGGAGACAAGCCTGGCTCCGCTTGTGTCAGTTTGCGGAGGCCTTCAAGTCTTCCTTCGCCGACGCTCCCTTTGATGGGTCCTCCTTGTTTGGACCCAAGGTTAAAGACACCCTTACCCGCTGTGAGCAAGAGGGAAAAACTTTATCTGCCGTAGGTGCCCGTTATTCCACTCCCTTCGGCCTTACCCCAAGGCTAAAGGAGGGGGAAAATGTGGTTCCAAATCTCGTAAGTTTTTCTCCCAACAGCAGGAAGATTCCCTTCCAGAGGCAGAGGACGGGGAAATTTTTCAGGGAGACGCCGTCCCAGAGGCGGCAGAGGGCCCCGCAATTCTGGAGACCGCGAGTCCTTTCGTGGCTCTTCAGCCTCCCACACGTCATGAGGGATTGCCCGGCTGTGCTGCTCCGGAGCCAGTCGGGTGTCGCTTTGCCAAGCACCTAAAAGCCTGGGAGTCAATCACTCAGGACAGATGGGTGCTTCGGATCATTGCCGGAGGTTACACCATCCCATTCACATACTCGCCCCCACCGTCCAAAAGAATCCCGGACCCACCACCCAGTCAAAGGGAAATGGCAGCCGCAGAAGCTTTAAAGCTGCTAGAAAAGGGAGTCATCCAACCGTCCCCACAGACCAGATCGGATCAGGAAATTACTCCAGGTTCTTTTTAGTGCCAAAAAAGACAGGGGACCTGAGACCAATATTGGATCTCAGCAGACTGAACCAATCCGTCACGAAATCCAAATTCGAATGGTCACGTTACAATCCATTCTCCCATTGTTGGAGAAGGATGTTTGGATGTGCTCCATAGACCTCAAGGACGCCTATTATCACATACCAATACATCAGGCGTCCAGGAGGTATCTGCGCTTCAGCCTGGGAGTCAGTCATTACCAATTTTGCGCTCTGCCCTTTGGTCTCACCACAGCCCCCAGGGTGTTCACCAAGTGTTTGGCAGTAGTGACGGCTCACCTGAGAAGTCTTGGATTCCAAGTGTTTCCCTATCTGGACGACTGGCTCCTGACTGCCACCACCAGGCATCTACTAATGGACAACCTCAAAGCCACCATCTCGCTGGGTGTTACCCTGGGGATTACATTCAATTGGACAAAGTCTGTCTTGCTGCCCTCTCAACGCATAAGGTTCATAGGAGCAGAGATAGACTCAAGATTGATGCGTCTTTCTTCCTCCCGAAAGGATCCAAACTTTACAGGGCCAAGTTCAAGCTCTGATCTCGAGATCCAAAGCCCCAGCCAGGATGGTCCTACAAGTTTTAGGCTCAATGTCTGCCACGGTTCTTTTAGTTCCTCTGGCAAGATTGCACATGAGGATTCTTCAGTGGTTATTGTCAACTCAATGGTCCTTTCAGGATCTTCCCCTCAATCATCACATCATGATTACGGAAATATGCAAACGGGACCTTCGCTGGTGGCTTCAGACATCCAATCTGAATCAAGGAAGCCCCTTTGTTATTCCCTCTCCAGTGGTTACCCTGACGACAGATGCCTCCCAGATAGGGTGGGGGGGGCATTGTCTGGGCAGGCTAGTTCAGGGCTCCTGGCTTCCAGACGAAGCTCTTCTCCACATCAACGTGTTGGAGATGAGGGCTGTACTTCTATCCCTACAGGCCTTACACAAGTTTCTTCCTCAGGGCATCATCGCCATCCACACAGACAACATGTCGGTGGTCTGGTGTCTGAACAAACAAGGAGGGACCAGATCTTACCCCCTTTGCAGAGAGGCCATGAGAGTGTGGGAATGGGCTGTAGCTACCAACCGCTTCTTGGTAGCGACCCACATTCCGGGAAGGTCGAATATATTGGCAGACAAATTGAGCAGGACAATTCTCTCTCCTCACGAGTGGTCTCTAAACCAAACAGTAGCAGCTCAGGTCTTCAGGAGATGGGGGACGCCGTGCTGCGACCTATTTGCAACTCCACTAAACACCAAGTGCCAAAGGTTCTTCTCCTTGATCCCACATCAGGGAGTACCAGCTATGGATGCTCTAGCACAACCTTGGCCAACAGGGCTACTTTATGCCTTTCCTCCGATTCCACTTCTCTCCAAAGTCATTCAAAAAGCTTCTCAATTGGGGTCCGCAATGATACTGATTGCCCCATACTGGCCTCGTCAGGTATGGTTTCCTTACCTGAAGAAGCATGCGGTGGACGATCCGTGGACTTTAGACCTAATTCTGGACCTGCTAATTCATCAGTCGGGACATCAGCATCAGTCCCTTCGATCTTTGAAATTGACAGCTTGGCTCCTCCACTTCCGACTTTAGTCAGAAGTCACACACTAGACCCGGAAGTTGTTCACATTTTATCTTCGGCCCACAAACCCACCACTAACAAATTGTACCTCAGTAAGTGGAAGAGGTTTGCTATCTGGGCTCAACTCAAGGGCTTAGACCCTATCACTGCTCCTATCCCAGAGGTTTTGAAATTCTTAACATCCCTGTTTAATCAAGGATCTTCTGTCTCTACTATTAAAGTCCAACTAGCGGCTATCTCTAAATTCCACGAATCCATGGATCCTCCATTGATGAGCAGCAGACTATGCAAAACTTTCATTAAAGGTGCGGGCCTGTTAAGACCCCAATTTTTCATCCTGCCTCCGTGGGATCTTGATTTGGTGCTTCGCATTAACATCTTCCCCTTTCGAACCGGCTGCTACATGTGAGTTAAAATATCTGTCTTGGAAAACTGCCTTCTTAGTTGCAATTACTTCTGCAAGAAGAGTTTCAGAGCTTCAAGCCCTGTCTATTAAGCCACCGTACTTGATTTTCCACAAGGATAGAGTATCACTTAGGCCTAATCCATCCTTTGTCCCAAAGGTCTGTTCTAGTTTCTGTCTCCAACAATCTCTAGAGCTACCAGTTTTCTTCCCAAAATTCTCCAATGAAGCAGAATACACTCTCCATAAATTGGATGTTCACAGGCAATTACGCTTCTATTTAGACAGGACTCAGCAACTTCGTAAGTCAGACCAGTTGTTTGTGTCCTTCTCAGATAATAAATTGGGTCAAACCATCACAAAAGCTACTATCTCCAAATGGATCAGAGATTGCATAACTCAGGCTTATTCTTCTTGAATAAGCAACTTACAACATCTATCAAAGCTCATTCTACCAGAGCTATGGCTACTTCTAGAGCTTTTCATTCCAAGCTCGCTATATCGGAAATTTGTGCTGCAGCTACTTGGTCCAATCCGCACACTTTCATTTCCCACTACAAATTGGATGTGGCATCTAAAGGACGAGCATCATTTGGTTCCACGGTACTCAGGAGTGTTTTCCAGTGAGCCACCCAGGATTCAGGTGCTAGGGACGCTGTCCCATCAGTCAGAATGTAGGCGAGATAGGATCACATAACATCTTTTAGTTATGTACTCACCATAACTTCAGATGTTTGGGATCCATCTCGCCTACATTCCTAAAACCCACCCTCCTTCCCCCTGCCTTGGAGATCAGAAGAGATTGAACGGTTTTGAGTTTTACTGTTTATCTTGTTTCATCTGACGATGTTATATAAGCAGGGCGTGCATGTGTGCATGTATGCGGACAAACTAGATCTGGGGGACTGGTAGTGGTGCATCCTGGGATATAGTAAGCTCAGCCAATTAGAGACTTCGCTCTTTGGCATAAGCGTGCCGAGTCGGAGCCGAGGGATCGGCTCCGAACCCATCAGTCAGAATGTAGGCGAGATGGATCCCAAACATCTGAAGTTATGGTGAGTACATAACTAAAAGTTATCTGCATTCATTTTACACTTCATTTCAGTATTTTCTGCCTGTTTACATAGGCATAGGGTAAGTCCAATGGCAGCAAATTTGAACTCCTTCCCTGTGATATGTCCATTCTTGAGAATGAGTTTTTAACTTGGAAAAAGTTTTAAAGCTGTGATTATGGATCTTTTTGCAGTCGTTTAATGTCAGTTAAAAAAGTGTCTGAACTCGAGTTGCAAACCCTATTGCTTGATACACCTGCAGTTTTACGCTCGGAGAGAGTTTCATTAAAAGCTGGTCTTACCCTTAGACCTAAAAGTAATTTTAAAAATAATTTTGAATCATTCCATTCAGATAGTTGTGTTTTCCCTAGACAGAAAGGAAGGGAGAGGGCACTGCGCACCATTGATGTGAGTGTGCTGTTGATATGTTGCCTATCCAGAAACTACTTTGTCGGGGAGGTAGAGGCGGCTGTTTGTATTTTTCACAAAAGAAAAACAAGATTTAGCTGAATCAGAAGCTTTCAGAACATTTGTGTTGTTGCAGTAAATTTGTTACAGTATAGTAAAACTCTTGATATAGTGTTGAATAGACTTCGCTTCTCAAACGTTCTTTAGAAGTGTTTTTGTGCAGGGTATGTGTGAATATCTACACTCTCTATGTCCCCATGACAGTGTTGAGTAGGAGTCCTGTAATATACGTGGTTATGTGGTTTATTTTGTTAATTTTATATTGTTAACATACTTAAAGTTTTCAGCTGTTTGTCACAGCCTTCATTGCTTTTTCTGTGAATTACACATCAGCTCTTCTGGAAAAAAAAAAGTGGCAAAGGTCATGAGGTAATCCAATGCACCATAAAATAAATATCATTGCTTCAAATTCAAACTCTCTCAACCATTTGCTCTTTTATTATAGTGAGCCCAATACACCATAAAATAAAAATCATTGCTTCAAATTCAAACCGTCTCAACCATTTGCTCTTTTATTATAGTGAGCCACCCTCAAGCCACATTTATCCTCCCATACATATTGGAAAAGTAATTTGGTCCTCCCCTCGCAAAAAAGACGTGGTTCCACTGTGAATCATTCAGTTATATTTGGATGAAGCTGTAGCTGAATAAACACAACTGGTTGAAACTTCATATGGATGAAAAAAAATAGCAGGGTGACAAGTTCCTGGGCTCCCACAACACCTTCTTGTATATACTAATATCAAGAGGTAAACAGTGAATTGCTGCTAGTGCTGTGAGAGAAACAGGGCTGTCATTCTGTTATGTTTGAACTAGTTGAGTTGCAGCTTCATTTTGATTGAGTTGCAGCTTCATCCATTTAAAACTCAACCACTAGTGTGGAACCCAAAAAGCATGAATCGCACTGCACAGATGCAAACACATACTTGAAGTAACCAGTATTTTTCTTGTACATTCTTATTTTATTCTTAATTTGCTGTCGGTCCTACATGTAGCTTCATAGGTGTAAACTAGGCTAACATCCACTGGCACCTTTCGAAGCCTAGTCATGATATCCAAATGTATCGTACAACTGTTTTGAGCCTATGTGGTTATTTTAAGGGGTATATGGAAGCCAGGATGTGATTTACAGACTGCCTCTGTCCATTAGAAACATAGGTGATAAACCTGGGGTGAATTTCTGATTTCCTATCCACTGGTCCAGGTCCCTCTTGAATAGAGTTAGGTAAGATCACTGCTTCACATACATAAACCGAGTACACAGTGCAGGTCATATTCCTCATAAAAATAGTAACATTTAAGTAGGTTTAGTGGCTTACTTGTTCTGGGCTCTATCACAGTGAAAAATCTGCTTTTTAACGTATGCTGCTTACCTTTGCTCACTATGTTAGTCTCCCTAGTCTGTTTTATGCAGGGTTGCTAGATTTGTAAAGGGTCAGGTAGGGACCAAAAAAAAAAAAAAAAGTCCTTCACACTAAGTGAAGACTTAAAAAAACAAACAAAAAAAAAAGAGGTCTTTAATGCGGAACATCAGGCAGTTTTGCATTAAACAGAAGTGGCTCCACTTTGCAATTTTTTGATCGACTTGTATACCAGTATACGGGCCATTAAAAAAAAAACAAAGTGGTGGCTATTTCGCCGGGATTTTAACCGGCAGTGTGGGACTCTGGATCGGGCTGCTGATCACGGGACAGTCCTGCTCAAATAGGGATGTCTGGCAATCCTGGTTTTATGCTCCAGGCTTCATAGATTGTTACTAGATTGACCATTAGGGCCCACACAAGCCTAACCACATAGCCCAAACCATTTGGATCATGAGTGTTTGTATGGGGGGAGGGCATGTTATTAGGGAGGTAACTGTGGATTTGTAGGAGGGGTGTTACTTAGGGTAATACTTCTTATTTACTGTGTTTGCCCCAAAAGGACAATGTGGGTCAGAAATAATTAGTTTGTAAGTTGTTGGGTAATGACCACTAGGGCCCTTACAAGCCTAGCCGTGTACACTAAACCATTTGGGTCCCAAGTATCGTGGGGAGGCATGTAAGTAGGCAGCTAGCTAAGGATTTGTAGAGTGGGTGTTCATTAGGATAATACTTTCCTTATTGATGGACTCTGTCGATAAGGGACATGGGAGCCAGACTGGGGATACATTTATGAGTGTCCATGTAATTGTCAAGGCTTCGTTTGAATAGGGTCAGGGATGAACTCAGTTTTACATGAATTTAGGAGCCTATTCCATAATGTTGAGATCCTTTGGGGCACTTTTCTCTGTTTCCAGTATGTTCTGTGTATGTCACAAATTAAGTTCAGATACCTGGATCTAGTGTTTCTGGTAAGTTTGTTTTGCGCATGAGGGGAGTCCGCCTCTAAAAAGAGGCCAGTCACAAGCAGAGTCCCTCAGGGATCAGTTCTAGGATCGCTGATGTTCTTCGTGTTTCACTGTTGCAAACATCACACTTGGGTTATCTGCCTGCAGGTAGCACTCAGTTGGCACAAATACCAGAATCTTAGGATTTCTGCGTCGGTTACTGTCACTTCTTCCATGACGTCAGGTTGTCAGGGGTATAAAACAGGCAGCCGACGCCATTACATCAGTCTTTCTTGCCGAGAAGGAGCCCGAAGCAGAAGCAGTTCACAAGTGCTGGTCGGCTGCTACCTGAAAGTTTCATTTTTCGAGTTTCAAACCTGAAGTCTAAAGCTAAGTACCCCATTGGGGATCCTTTTTTCTTGCTCTAACCAATGTCAAAAAAAGTTAACAATTGTCTTGCCTATGGAAAGCAAATACCTCACAGAGATTTTCATTCTTACTGTGTCGCCTGTTTAGGCCCAGACCACGACGTCCCTCGCTGTCTGTTTCGTGCCTTGTTTCACGCCCGAACCATTCTTCGTTGGGTTATCTTTGTCGCTAAATTCTTTTGCTCTCGTTCTCCATATTCCGAAATGGCTTTGATAAGCCATCCGACTACCGTTCTTCCGAAAAAACGTAGAGATAACGACAGAGAGAGACAGACTTGCATAGGTCCAAAACTGCTGACGACGCTTCCGTTAAGCTAGTCACCAGTCCGCTGGTACTCAGTGAGGTAGCTTTGCAGCCCCTGATGCCCACTTCAACAAATTTGCAGGCCTCTGCTGAGACCCATTTGGTGTCCGGTGTGCCACGAGATGGTTCTTTGACTATGGAACCTGCGGATGTCTCCACCTTGGATGGGTCCGGAGCCACTGCACAGGCACCGGCTTCTCAGGGTGTATTCCGATGTTCAAATTAAACCGACAACTTTGTTTTTAGCTAAAACTACCGAGTTTCTCAGGCCCAGAGTTTGCACTACGCTTAGAAAACCGACGACCAAAGCAGATGCTCAAGCTCCCATGCCACAAAAACAAATGCTTAGAATGGCTGAAGACCTTATTACCCTAATTAGGGGAAGTCCGCTTTCCCCTGCTTAGAGACAAAGAATGGAGTTTCATTCTGATTCTACTGACCAGGGGTCCGATGACTCTGACCCTTCTGATTATCAGGATATGCCCTTATCAACCTATGAGGATTCAGATGCAGAGGAATCCATTCCCTCTGCCTCCCCTCCAGAGGATTTTTCTTTTGGTGAAACCTTGCATACTTTGAGAGCATTTCAGCTGGGAATGCCAGGACTACCCTTAGTCCAAAAAGAGACTCAGAGAATTTTTAGAGTTGCCTCAGCACAGGCCTCTAGCTATACCCCCTGTCCTGGATGTTGTAGATGATGTCTTTATGGAATCCAGTCTTACTCCAAACACTTTACCACCGGCCCCTAGAAAACCTGACCGGTACTACAGAGTACCTGACTCTCACAAATTTCTCTTTAAGAATCCTACTGCGGATCCAGGGACCTAAAGGTATTAAGGCTACTACAGCCCAAAACCCTACCCCTTCGGACAGGGATTTCAGAGGTTTAGACAGATGGGGTAAGAAAGTGTATACCTCTGCAGCTCTTGCCATCAGGGCACTAAATTTCCAGTTTCACATGTTGAAGTACCAGCAACATATTATGGAACTAATTAAACATAAAATGGTGTTGCTTCCAGATTGTGCAGAAAATAAAGATTTACAAGAGTTAATGCATTCTGCAAACCAAGTTAGTAAGCTTACTTTGAGGTGTGATTTTGATGCCCTAGAATAATCTTGCAGGGCTGCAGTCATTGGGTCTGTACTGAGAAGGCATGCTTGACTGAAGGAACAAACATTGCCAGATCATGTCAAATCAAAATTACTAGATACTCCTTTAAATAAGGACTGTTTGTTTGGCACCAAAGCAGAAGAGGTTATTAAAAAGATGGAAGAAAAAGCTAAATCTATGCAAACTGTTAAAGAATTCTTACAAGTGCAGCCGCCTAGATTCAGAAGACATTGGCCTTCTAAAAACTGGTCCTTTCCAGACCCTTCCAGGCCTTCTCAGCCCAAACCAAGGGGAAACAGGCCACCCAGACTACAGTCTCAGGGTATGCAGAGATCTAACAATGGAGTGCTCCCACCTCAAAATCCGGGAGTGGTAAGCCGCCCCCTTATGGAAAAAGTTCACAATGACTTTTCAGTTATCCTTCCCAGCCTACCCAATTACTTGTGCCCCTAGGAGGAAAACTTGCCCTTCATGCAAAAAACTAGATGTCCATTACTCAGGATCAATGGGTCCTAAACATTGTATCCCAGAGGTACAGATTCTACTTCCACTCACTTCTAATCCCAAGAGGGTTTCCAGACCTTTCTCCAAGTCAGTAGGTAGAGGCTCAAAAGCAAGTACTTTCCCTGCTCAATATCAGGGTTATTCAACCTGTTCCAGTAGAATAAAGGGGGCAGGGTTTCTACTCCAGACTGTTCCTGGTGCCCAGGAAAGAGGGCTCTTGATGCCCAATCCTGGATCTATCAATTGTCAACACCTTTCTGGTGATCCCAAAATTCATAATGCTTACCCTGCAACAGCTTCTCCCTATGCTAACCAAGGATGCCTGATTAGTCACCCTAGACTTAAAAGAAGCTTATCTGCACATCCCCATAAGGGAGTCTTGCAGGAAATATCTTCGCTTCAGGGCAGGCTCTATGCACTATCAGTTCTCTGCACTTCCCTTTGGCTTATCTACTGCACCCAGAGTATTCACAAAGTGCTTGGCTCCAGCCTTTGCATACTGCAGGCAGAGAAATATCCAAATTTTCCCTATACTTGGATGACTGCCTGATTCAGACGGACAGTCAGGAATTGCTACTTCAGCCTCTGGCATTTGTAAAAAGACTCTTCACTTCATTGGGGTACACCATCAATGAAAAGAAATTACAACTGGTGCCCAGTCAAAAAATTGTATTCCTGGGAGCAAGCTTGAACACAACTTCCCAGATGGCATTTCTCACTCCAGAAAAACGGGTCTATTTGACCAGTTACTTCAAACAAATGGCCACCAAAACCCAGCTGTCTGCAAGGAAAATTCTACAAGCCCTAGGGATGTTCTTCGTCTCACGTTGCTGCAGTCATAACCTGTGGGTAGTCCGCTGTCCTCGGTCGGACCGAATACCAAAGAGCTAGGCTGGCGTCGGTCATGTCGCCCAGAGCTGACGTCAGTACGTAGTGGTACTTAAGCGCATGACCGACGCCATATCCTCAGTCTTTCTTGCCTCGTGGTCCGAAGCAGAAGCAGTGTTTGCAAGTGCCATTCGGTGTTCTGAAATTTTCATTTATCGAGTTTCAGACCGAAGACCAAGTTGAGCTAAGTACCCCGTTGGGGAAGTTTTTGTCTTTTCTTGCCTCAGTTATCCGGATGTCAGAAAAAGTTAATAATTGCATTTCTTGTGGGAAACAGATACCTCATAGGGATTATCATTCTTTCTGTATTCCTTGCTTGGGGCCTGAGCACGACGTGGTCGGGTGTCGCTTTTGTGCTAGATTTAATAAGCGCACCATTAAACGTAGATTAGACTGTGCCAGGCTTGTTTTCGGTAAACGGTGTAATTATAACATGCCGTTGGATCCTCCGACGCCCGCTACCGCTAAAAAGCGCAAAGATAAATCTTTGAGGTCTAAACTGGATGAGTCGTCTGTTGCGGACGCCGGTTCTTCGGAGCCTCCGGTTGAATCTGTGGATCCTGCCGAGGGTTCGGCTGAATCCCAGGGGGAACCTTTACTTTTGCAGGAGTTGGCCTCTCAGGAGTTAGGCCCAGCTGAGGGTGCTTCTCAGGTATCTGTAGTTCCATCTTTACAAAAGGTGATTAGGCCTTCTACTTCAGTGGCTAAAGGCCATACTAAGGCCAAATCTTGTCTTGTTGGCCCTGGTCATAGTTCTAGTTCTCCAGCCCCTGTTCCTAAAAAGCATATGTTGAAAATGGCAGAGGACTTGATTACTTTGATCAGGGGTTCTATGCCCCCCCCAGAGAAGAGGCCTAGGGTGGAGCCAGATTTAGGGGGAATGGATCATTCTTCAGACTACTCTGATTCCTCAGCTGAAGAAATTCAGGATTTCCCTTCCTATTCAGATTCGGATGCAGAGGACTCCTATCCTTCTGCTTCTCCTCCAGAGAATTTTTCTTTTTCTGAGACTTTACATTCCATGAGGGAACATTTCAAGTGGGAAGGTCAGGATTTTTCAGATTCTCGGAAAAGGCTTAGGGAATTTTTGTTTCTGCCACAACATAGGCCCTTGGCTATTCCTCCTGTCTTAGATGTTGTTCAGGATGTTTTTTCTGAATCTTCCCTTAATCCTGATTCTTTGCCTCCTGCCCCTGTTAAGCCAGACAGGTATTACAGAGTTCCAGAAGCACATAAGTATTTGTACAAGAGTCCTAGAGCTGATCCGGAAACTATTATTCAAGGTCCGAAGGGTGTTAGGGCTTCTGTGGCTAAGAATCCAGTTCCTTTGGATAAAGATTCTAGAGCGTTAGATAGGTGGGGGAAAAAAGTGTACACCTCCTCCACATTAGCTATGAGGGCTTTTAATTGCAAATTTCATATGCTGAAGTATCAGAAATTTTTGTTAGGCCAATTGAAATCTAAGGTGGATGCTTTATCTGAGGGTATAGAGTGTAAGGAGCTCCAGGAGTTGGTTCATGCATCAGATCAAGTTGGCAAACATTCTTTGCAGTGTGGTTTCGATGCTCTTCAGGCTTCATCCAGGGTGGCTGCTACAGGTTCAGTTATTCGTAGACATGCCTGGCTTAAGGATCAAAATTTGTCAGAGCATGTTAAGGCTCGGATTTTGGATGCTCCTCTACAATCTGAAGTACTTTTTGGTCCTCCTGTGGAATCAGTTTTGAAAAAGGTGGAAGATAAGGCTAAGTCTATGCAGGCGGTCAAGGATTTTATGCAGGTGCAGCCCCCTAAGTTTAGCAGGAATTGGCCTGCTAGAGGATGGGTCTTATCCTTCTTCGGATTATCAGTCTAAGGGCAGGTCTAGACGTGGTAAAGGCAGGGCTCACGCTCAGGGTTCTTTCAGACCTAGGACTTGGAGTTCTCCTGCACAGTCTTCTGGTGAGGGCAGGGGTCAGCCCTTTCGTAAACAGACCCAATGACCTGTATCTTCCGCTGCCAGACCCTTCTTTACTGGCAGCTCCTCTAGGAGGAAAGTTGGGACTTTTCAAACAAAACTGGCATTTGGTCACCCAGGACAAATGGGTGTTGGATATAATAAATCTAGGTTACAAGTTTTATTTTCACACTTTTCCTCCTTTCAAAGGCATGCCGGATGTGCCTCCTCAGCAAAGGCTGGAGGCTCAGGAGCAAATTTCTTTGCTTTTGCAGATGAGGGCAATTCAGGCGGTCCCTCCATCAGAAGTAGGCCTAGGATTTTATTCCCGTCTATTCCTAGTGCCAAAGAAAGGAAACACTTGGAGGCCAATTCTGGATTTGTCCATTCTCAATACCTACCTAGACATTCCAAAGTTCAAGATGCTAACATTACAACAACTTCTGCCTATGCTAGGCAAGGATCACTGGATGGTAACCCTGGATCTCAGAGAGGCCTATCTTCACATTCCTATCAGGCCCAGCTGCAGGAGATTCCTGAGATTTCGGGCTGGTACTTCTCATTATCAGTTCTCTGCATTGCCCTTTGGTTTATCTACTGCGCCCAGGGTATTCACAAAAGTTCTGGCTCCTGTAATTGCTTTCTTCAGACAGAGAGGAATATAAATTTATCCTTATCTGGACGATTGCCTGATTCTTGCTCAAAACAAAGACAAGTTACTACAACATCTCCAGCATGTAATGGCAGTTTTAAGGTGCCTAGGGTATTCTGTGAACGAAATAAAGTCCAGTCTAGTGCCCTCTCAGGACATGTGCTTTCTGGGTGTGAGACTGAATACAGCTTCTCAGATGGCATTTCTAACCCCGGACAAACAAAGAACTCTTCATCTATACTTCCAGCAATTATCAGTAATGTCCAGGCTGACTGCAAGGACAGTCCTTCAAGCCTTGGGGTTCATGGCATCTTGCATTCTAGTACTTCCCAATGCCAAACTGCATATGAGGAAGCTACAATGGTATCTCAAAAGTGTGTGGACTCAACACTGCCACGGTTTGGACACTGTCATTCGGATTTTACCTTGCATCCAGAAGGAATTCTTGTGGTGGGCTCAGTCACCCAGAAAGCACATGTCCTGAGAGGGCACTAGACTGGACTTTATTTTGTTCACAGAATACCCTAGGCACCTTAAAAATAGAAGTTATGTTCTTACCATAACGTTCCATGTTAGTTGTCTTCTTCTCGCCTTCTTTCTTGCTGGATGGGTTCGGAGCCGACCTGCCCGACTCGCCACTCTAAAAGCTCGAGAGTTGGTTCCACCGGCTCGAGGCTCCCCTTATATCCCACAATGCTAGGCGGTATTACCTCAGATCTCGTTTGCCGCTACAGCGATCGAGGTGTATGGTTTCTACCGGCTTCAGGTCAGTTATTATAGATTAGTCTATAGTCTATTTAAACCCCTTTATTTTAATCTCTTATAGTTATTTCCCTTAACTTAGTGGATTTTGACCCCTTTCTTCCTGTTTATCCCCTTTTTCCACAAGAACTTATAAGTTCTTGCCACAGGCCTTCGGGCCCTTCCATCCCCTTAGTGCAGTGTATGTGTTTATTAGGGATCTAAGAAAAGATATAATCTTCCCTTTTTCACTTAACTTTGTGTAAAGTGTAATCGGTGTGTTTGGGTGTGTGTGTGGTTACACTTTCCTTAAAAATGTCTAAGGAGTCAAAGGTCTCAGGCTTCAAGAAGTGTGACTCGTGCTGTCAGAAAATGTCTCTGACAGACGGTCACACTTCTTGTGTATACTGCCTGGGACCTTTACACCTGCAGGACTCTTGTGCTGTATGCCATGGCTTCAGCCCCAGAGTCCTGCAGGAGAGAAAAAACAAACTTATTTTAAGAGGTTTGCTTAAGCCTGAGGGTTCCCTTACTGCTACTTCGGGTAAACCCTCTAAGGCTTCTAGGTCCTCGACTCCAGCTTCTGAGTCGAGGCCTAAGGCTTCGAAACCTATTGCTACATCGGCTCCGGCAGGAGCCGATGAGTCTCTAACTTCAGCTTCTGTGGTTCCCTCGGCTCCGGCTGGAGCCGAGGTATTGGAAATTCCTGAGTCGGCTCCGATCAGACCATCGGAGCCGACATCTAGAAAGAGGTCTAGGTCACCATCCCTTGGCTCCGTTCACTCGGCTCCAGCGTCTCCCTTGCTGTCTGAATGGAGCCATAGATCTCACTCCTCTAGATCATCGAGGCTTTCGGATCATGACCTTCAGAGGGTAGTGAGTCGACTTCTAAAGTCCGAGGCACTGGCCCAAATGCTTCAGAGCCCGACTCATCAGTCGATGCTTGAACCTATCCCTCAAAATATTCCTCCTCCGACTCCTTTGAGCTCGGAGCCGGGGCGTTTCGGAACTGAGACTTTGGTAGCGTCGGAACCGATACAATTGTCTTCGGTTCTGTCGTCGGCTCCAATTTCTTCCTTTGAAGAATCTCGGCGCCGGACTTCCCTCGTCGGCTCCGAGGGGGTGAGTGGCATCGGACCCTTGTCCGACCCCGCTCTCCCTCTCGGTGCTTCGGCGCTGGTGAGTTCGGCTCCGACATCGGCCTCGGAGCCATCACTGTCGGTGCTGAGGGAGGTTCTCAGCTTTTTGGAGCGGGGACCTCTGGCTCTGCCTGACAGGGGTGCGTTCGAGGTCATGCGGAGTGTGTTGGAACCTGGTTCAACTCCACAGTTGGCTCCGTCCGCCCCTCCCTCTTCGGTGCCTCAGGTTATGTCTACTCTTTCCCTCATCCCAGACCGCAGAGAGCCAGCTCCTCAAGAATCCCCTGTGGGGATCTCATCCTCTTCCGAGGCTTCTCCTGAATTGGCAGGGGAGCCCCCTAGGAAGAGAAAGTGTAAGAGGAAACACACAGACTCACCTGAGTCTGTCACCTCTGACACAGATTTAGAGGATTCTGAGGGTTCCCCCCGTTCCCCTTCTGAAGATGTCTCCTTTGCAGACATTCTAGAGATCCTGAAACAGAGGGGAAATTGGCCAACCCTTAACCCTTCGGAGGATGAAACTGTGTATCTTGAGGCATTTGGCTCTCGCCCTTCCACCTCCTGGGTGTCCCCCCCCTTTGACCCCCTCATGCAGGTGGTAGCAAAAAAGGCTTGGACGGCTCCTGACTCGGTGGACCCCACCCCCAGGAGACCTTCAAAGTTTATAACAGCACCAACAGATAAACAATTTCTGACCAAAGGGGTTTCTGTGGATGCTATGGTGGTAGCTGCTGCCACTAAGAAGGAACTAGCTGATCCTTCGGTGCCTGTCCATCCTCCTAACAAGGAGTCTAGGTCTATGGACAGGTACGGGAAGCGGATGTTTTCGTCAGCAACCTTTGCAATGCGTTCGCTGAACTGCCTATGCCATTTCACTCGTCTTCAAAGAGACTTGATCAAGGAAGCGAGTGAGATGTTGAAGGATCCTACAGCTGCGGGTTTTCAGGACAAGATGAACGCTCAGCTGGCTACCCTAAATTCGATAGCTAACTCCTCCATGCGCCTCCTTTCATATGCGGCTGATGGAGCGAGCAGAGCTGCAGGGACAGGTGTCGCCTTACGCCGACATGCCTGGATGCGGCTATGCAATTTTGCGGACCCCTTTAAAACGTCTTTCACTAATTCCCCGTTTGATGGATCATCTCTCTTTGGTCCTCAAGTGAAAGAAACCTTGACGAGGTGCGAGACGGATGGCAAAACTCTTTCTGCCGTCGGAGTCCGTTTTTCTACTCCTTCTAGACCTTACCCCAAAGGCCAGAAAAGTGGGAAAATGTGGTTCCGCAAACAATCTCAAGGGAATTTGCCTGACGCACAGAGTCGGTTCCCCTCCAGAGGCAGAGGGGGGAACAATAATGGTAGACGTCGCCCTAGAGGCAGGGGGTCCACAGAACCAGGGCAATCGAGAAACTTTTTCCGATAAGCCCTTCCAGCATCCCTGAGGTGTTGCCCGACTGTCCACCTTCGGAGGCAGTCGGGGGAAGATTGTCACTGTACCCAGAAGCCTAGCGATCTCTAACTCAAGACAAGTGGGTACAGTCCATCATTTCCGAAGGCTATTCCATTCCGTTCTTTCGTATTCCAAATCAATCAAAAAAATCCCTTCCAGATGTTCCACCCGCTCAAAGGGATCAAGCAGCGTTGGAAATTTCAAAGTTGCTTGCAAAAAGAGCCATTCAGCCAGTGCCAGCAGACCAACAAGGATCCGGAATCTACTCCAAATTCTTTTTGGTTCCAAAGAAAACAGGGGACTGGAGACCCATTTTGGATCTCAGTATCTTGAACAAGTCGGTCAAGAAAACAAGATTTCGGATGGTCACGCTACAATCCATCCTACCCCTATTGGGAAAGGAAAACTGGATGTGCTCTATAGACCTCCAGGATGCGTACTATCATATAAAAATGAACAGACACTCCAGGAGATTCCTCCGCTTCCGGCTGGGAACCAGTCACTTTCAATTCAGAGCCCTGCCCTTTGGTCTCACCACTGCCCCCCGGGTGTTTACCAAATGCATGGCAGTGGTAGCTTCTCACCTGAGACGTCAAGGATTCCAGGTGTTTCCATATTTGGACGACTGGCTCCTCACAGCTCCTACCAAGCATCTTCTTCTAATGGCCAGAGACTGCACTTTTCGCATTTGTCAAACGTTAGGCATATCAATAAATTGCGAAAAGTCTGTTTTGTCGCCTTGTCGTGCTATTACCTTCATAGGTGCAAATCTAGACACAGTCAACATGTCTGCCAGACTAACAGATCAAAGAATAGCAGACATACGCAAAATGGTCTCCCTTCTCTTCCACAGCAACAGAGTCAAAGCCAGGTTAGTTCTGAAAGTACTGGGGATTATGGCGGCTGCTATCCCTCTACTTCTGTTAGCCAGATTCCACATGAGAATCCTTCAATGGATGCTCTTCACACAATGGTCATACCAGCAACTTCCGATGTCCCACACCATTATGATTACGCAATCATGCAAGAATCATCTTCTTTGGTGGATGTCTTCCCCTCAGCTCTTCCTGGGAAGACCCTTTGTTCCTTCCCCTCCGGTTGCTACCCTGACAACGGACGCCTCCCTGATCGGGTGGGGGGGGCATTATCAGGGCAGAACTGTCCAGGGCATATGGCAACCAGACGAATGCCACTTGCATATAAATGTTCTAGAGATGAGAGCAGTGCTTTTAGCGTTGCAAGCCCTTCAAGACTCTCTTCCCTTGGGAACGATAGCAATCCAGACGGACAATATGTCTGTAGTGTGGTATATCAACAAACAAGGCGGAACCAGGTCCTATCCCCTATGTCGAGAAGCACTCAGACTGTGGCAATGGGCGATTTCTTCTCAGCGGTTTCTGATAGCAACGCACATCCCCGGGAAGTCCAATCAAATTGCGGACAGGTTGAGCAGAGCTATCCTCATGCCTCACGAGTGGTCTCTGAAAGATTCTATTGTGGAGAAAATTTTTCTCAAGTGGGGTCAGCCTTGCTGCGACCTTTTTGCTACTCCCCAAAACAGCAAGTGCAGAGATTATTTCACCCTATTCCCGTTACCAGGCCAGCCCAGCAGAGACGCTCTAGTCCACGTTTGGCCCCGGGGACTTCTGTATGCATTTCCTCCCTTCCCACTAATCTCTCAAGTGATACAGAAAGCTATCGCTCAGAAGGCCTCTTTGATCCTCATTGCTCCTTACTGGCCTCGACAGGTTTGGTTCCCCTTTCTACATCAATTTCTGGTGGAGCAACCTTGGCATCTGGACCTAGTTCCAGATCTTTTGATCCATCAGTCGGGTCAGTTACATCGCTCCCTCCCCTCTCTGAACCTCACTGCTTGGTTCCTCTAATTCCAACCTTAGCCAGGCTTCCTCAAATATCTCAATCTGTTCGGGATATTTTGATAGCTTCCCATAAATCTTCCACTCGGAGGATTTATCTTAGTAAGTGGAAACGTTTCGCCTATTGGGCTCAAGGAAGGGACATAGATCCTTTCACTGCTTCCATCCAGATAGTCCTTGATTTTCTAGCTGAACTCTTCCATGCAGGTTCATCTCCTTCTACTCTTAAAGTTCAATTGGCAACTATTTCTAACTTTCATGTGGGCATTTCAGATTCTGCCATCATGTCTCACAGGCTTTGCAAAGCTTTTTTGAAGGGAGTTTTTCTTCTCAGACCTCCTATAAGAAATCCTCCTCCTTCTTGGGACCTTAATTTAGTTCTCACATCTTTGATTCTTCCCCTTTCGAACCTGCAGCTTCCTGTTCATTGAAATTGCTATCCTGGAAGACTCTCTTTCTGGTAGCTATTACTTCAGCTAGAAGGGTCTCAGAACTTCATGCACTCAGCAGTCGACCACCGTATCTATTGTTTCATAAAGACAGAGTATCCTTACGAACCAATCCATCCTTTTTACCTAAAGTAGCCTCTGCGTCTAACCTAAATCAAACCATTGACCTCCCTGTGTTTTTTCCTAACTTTTCTAACAGGTCTGAACAAAAATTGCATTGGCTAGATGTTTATCGTCAGTTAAGGTATTATTTGGATAGAACCAAACAGATCAGGAAAACTGACCAATTGTTTGTCTCTTATGCAGAAGGCAGAAAGGGACTTTCAGTTTCGAAGGTATCACTCTCCAGATGGCTAACATCTCTGATTTCCTTTGTTTACGAAATTAGACACCAAAAGCTGCCTAACAAACCTAAGGCCCACTCCACCAGAGCTTTGGCTACTTCTATAGCCTTCCAAGACAGACTGCCTATTGACACCATTTGTGCAGCGGCTACTTGGGCTACTCCTCACACTTTCATTTCTCATTATAAGTTGGATTTAGCTTCTAGACATAGAGCTAACTTTGGTTCCACTGTTCTCAAGAGTCTGTTCCGATAGGCCACCCGGGACAAGGTGCTAGGGACGCGGTCCCATCCAGCAGGAATGAAGGCGAGATGGACAACTTAACATATAGAAGTTATGTTCTTATCATAACGTTCCATGTTAGTTGTCTTCTTCTTGCCTTCTTTCTTGCGTCCCACCCTCCTTCCCCCTAGCCTGGACAGACCTAGAGGAGTTTGATTGTGACCTCTTTTTCTACCACCTCTATTGTATATAGGTATATGCTATACTGTGCATATATTCCTTTCATCAGGTTTCAGGTCACGTTCTTCCCTTCCTTTTATAGAGGTGGGTTTTTCCCTTTTCCAGTGGTTCTGGAGTTAGTTTTGGCTGGGCCTAGCTTACAAACGAGATCTGAGGTAATACCGCCTAGCATTGTGGGATATAAGGGGAGCCTCGAGCCGGTGGAACCAACTCTCGAGCTTTTAGAGTGGCCGAGTCGGAGCCGAGGTCGGCTCCGAACCCATCCAGCAAGAAAGAAGGCGAGAAGAAGACAACTAACATGGAACGTTATGGTAAGAACATAACTTCTATTTTTAAGGTGCCTAGGGTATTCTGTGAACGAAAGTGCCCTCTCAGGACATGTGCTTTCTGGGTGTGAGACTGAATACAGCTTCTCAGATGGCATTTCTAACCCCGGACAAACAAAGAACTCTTCATCTATACTTCCAGCAATTATCAGTAATGTCCAGGCTGACTGCAAGGACAGTCCTTCAAGCCTTGGGGTTCATGGCATCTTGCATTCTAGTACTTCCCAATGCCAAACTGCATATGAGGAAGCTACAATGGTATCTCAAAAGTGTGTGGACTCAACACTGCCACGGTTTGGACACTGTCATTCGGATTTTACCTTGCATCCAGAAGGAATTCTTGTGGTGGGCTCAGGAATGTCACCTAAACAGGGGACTCTCTGTGACCCGACCAAGGCGAGTCAGATCCTAACGACGGATGCCTCGGACTTGGCTTGGGGAGCACACTTCAATGGGAAATGGATACAAGACATGTGGCCTCCCAAACTACTACATTTGCATATCAACATGAAGGAGATGTTAGCAGTCCAATTTGCCTTGATGGCCTTCAAGGACCTACTTCAGCCGGGACAGGTGTTGATTCAAACAGACAACACAACAGTCATGTGGTACATCAACAAGCAGGGGGGAACCCATTCCTACCCTCTTTGCAGACAAGCAATGATATTGTGGGAGACTGCTCTGAGTTTGCACATCAATCTTCAAGCACGGTTTCTGCCAGGAGCACAGAACTCCCT
Organism: Protopterus annectens; assembly: GCF_019279795.1. NCBI lineage: Eukaryota > Metazoa > Chordata > Ceratodontiformes > Protopteridae > Protopterus > Protopterus annectens. The sequence continues at coordinate 121,631,532 of NC_056732.1, forward strand.
AGCAGATGTATTGAGCAGACAAATTGTGGATCCTCACGAGTGGAAGCTGGACCCTCAGGTTTTCAAACAGTTGACCGTGGCTTGGGGAGCTCCAGACATAGATCTGTTCGCTTCTCCACTGAATTTCCAACTGCCAAAATTTTGCACAAAGATGTTCCACCCAAATGCTTGGAAAGTGGATGCTCTATCTTTCAGTTGGAACAACCTTCACGTTTATGCTTTCCCCCCTCTGCCTCTTCTTCCCAGGGTACTCTTGAAAGTCAGGCGGGACAAGCCTTGCATGATTCTAATAGCACCAGATTGGCCACGTCAGCATTGGTATCCTCTGCTGAGGAGTTTAATTCAGGAGCCTCCTTGGCCTTTGCCACAGATTCCTCATTTGTTATCCCAGTCAAACAATCATTTTCTCAATGTCCAGGTGCAGTCCCTGCATCTAACAGCCTGGCGTATTCTGTAATGGAGCCGGTGGGGTCTCAGCTTCCTCAACAGGTTTTAGATGTCATTTTGGAAGCCAGGCGGCCTAGTACTCGAAACGTTTATGCTGATAAATGGAGGAGATTTTTTCTTTGGAGCACAGCAAAGGGCTTTGATGTTTCAGTACCTAATTTGAGTTTTGCACTACAGTATCTTACTGAATTACTGGACAAGGGTTTGTCTTTCTCTTCTGTGAAGGTTCATGCTGCAGCCATTTCTGCTCACTATGATTGTGACCCTCCTTTATTTTCTCACCCTTTGTTCAAACAATTTCTTAGAGGGGCAAAAAATATAAGACCCCCATGTAGAGCTCCTACTCCTTCCTGGGATCTCAGTTTTGTTTTGGAGAAGCTTACTTTACCTCCTTTTGAACCTGCAGCTACGTGAATTGAAGTTTTTGTCTTGGAAGACTGCTTTTTTGTTGGCCATTACTTCTGCTAGGAGGGTATCTGAATTGCAGGCACTCATGGCAGTTGAACCCTTTCTGATATTCCATAAGGATAGAGTTTCTTTGCGTACTAACCCTACTTTTATGCATAAAGTGATTTCTAATGTGGCCTTGAACCAGTCCATTCATTTGCCTACTTTTTATGCTGATCCCCAAAATAGGGGGGAAAAAGTCTTGCATTCTTTGGATATCCACAGTCAGCTACGTTATTATTTGAGCAGAACTAAAGAGTTCAGGCAGACTCAACAGTTATTTGTTTCCTTTGCTTTGGGTTCACAAGGGAAAGCTGTTTCAAAGCAGACTATTTCTAAGTGGATTGGTCAATGTATTGCTTTTTGTTATTCTCATCATGGGAAGAATGTTCCTGCTGGAATCAGACCTCATTCTACTAGGGCTACTGCCACATCTACTGCTTTTTTGAGGGGGGTAGCTACTAAGGATATTTTGGAGGCAGCTACTTGGAGTTCAGTACACATTTTTACTAAGCATTACCATCTCCCTCTTTATTCCACGTCCAGGGCTGGGTTTGCCACTGCAGTTTTACAGGGCATGTTAGCAGCTCCTAATGCTATTTAGTTTGCCAGCCTCCCTTTTCCTTTGCTTTGGGATTCTACCCACAGGTTATGACTGCAGCAATGTGAGACGAAGAACATAGTACAGTTTTGTACCTAGCGTAAATGTAGATGTTCGAGGATCTACATTGCTGCAGTCCTATTATCCCTCCCTCCTTCCCCTCTCTATTTTGTGGTTGCTGTGTTTCTTTTTGGGATACTCTTTATTTCCACACTGGTGGTTGTTGGGTGTTTACTATTTTGGCTCTGGCCTTTCTTTTGTAGGCCTTCTGACATCTGGGGCAAGAAAGACTGAGGATATGGCGTCGGTCATGCGCTTAAGTACCACTACGTACTGACGTCAGCTCGGGGCGACATGACCGACGCCAGCCTAGCTCTTTGGTATTCGGGCCGACCGAGGACAGCGGACTACCCACAGGTTATGACTGCAGCAATGTAGATCCTCGAACATCTACATTTATGGTAGGTACAAAACTGTACTTTTATGGCCTCATGTATTCTGCTAATTCCATATGCAAGACTGCATATGAGGAAACTTCAATAGTACTTAATAAGTCTTTGGTCCCAACATTCTCAGGACTTGGAAACGGTCATTCCAGTCATACCTTGTCTAAGGGCAGAGTTCCTTTTTTGCTGGGAAGAAGCATGCAACCACAAGGGACTGCCTTTCACTCATCCCCTCGCCGCCCAAACCCTGACAACAGACACATCAGACTATGCATGGGGGCTCATATGGCAGGCAAATGCATTCAGGGCAAGTGGAGCCCAGGCCAAATTCTCCTGCACATCAAGCAAAAAGATATGCTAGCTGTACAGAATGTTCTGATAGCCTTCAAATACTAATCCTTCCAGGACAGCTGCTGATAAAAACAGACAACACCACAGTTATGTGGCACATAAACAAGCAGGGGGGGACCCATTCTTACCCACTGTGCAGCCATGTCTCTGTGGAACACAGCTTTGAGCAACCAAGTGCATCTACAAGCTCAATTCCTGCCAGGCAAACAAAATTCACTGGCAGACAACTTGAGCAGAAATCTCCTAGACCCACACGAGTGGAAATTGGAGCCCAACACCTTCAACCTTCTAATCCAGAGGTGGGGGACACTGGAGGTGGACCGCTTTGCTTCCCCTGAGAACCACCAGCTAAGCAAATTCTGCACCAGAACCCTGGCAGCAGGGCCTGGAAGGTGGAAGCCCTATCCTTCCAATGGGAAACCTCTCAATCTATGCCTTTCCCCCTCTGCCCCTCCTGTCAAAAGTACTACTCAAGATCAAACAGGACAAGCCAAGGACAATTCTTACTACCCCAGACTGGCCAGGTCAGCACTGGTACCCACTCATATGCAGTCTGACAACAGTGCCACCATGGCACCTTTACCAGACCCCTACCGTACTGTCTCAGCAAGAGGGACAGATTTTGCATCCACAGTTGCAAACCCTAAACCTTGCAGCCTGGCTTATCCCCTGAATACACCACCAGCAGCCCTCAGCAAACAGGTGCTGGACATCATTCTTCAGGCCAGAAGACCGAGTACTAGGAAATCATATACTAAAAAGGGGAAAATATATTGTTCCTGGAGTCAATCTCAAGGAAAGGACACAGCAGTGCCCTCCTTACCTCAAATCCTGGATTACCTAGGAGAGCTACTCCACAAAGGCCTATCCTTCTCCTCTATTAAGATTCATGCCTCTGCCATTTCAGCTCATTATAATACCAAGCCACCTCTGTTTTCTCACCCTCTCATCAAGCAGTTCCTGAGAGGGGCTAAGGCCCCCTAGGAGAGCACCCACCCCTGCCTGGGACCTTAACTTTGTACTGGAAAAGCTCAAGCTTCCCCCTTTTGAACCTGCAGCTTCAGCAGAGTTAAAATTCCTGTCTTGGAAAACAGCCTTGCTTTTAGCCATAACTTCAGCAAGAAGAGTGTCTGAGTTTACAAGCACTAACGGCTGTGGAACCCTTCATTATTTTCCATGCTGACAGGGTTTTCCTCAGGACTAACCCCTCTTTTATGCCTAAGGTGGTGTCCAGTGTGTCTCTAAATCAATCCATCCGTTTGCCAACCTTCTTCCCTAATCCTCAGAATAAAAGGGAAAGGATCCTGCACTCCTTGGACATGTACAGACAGCTCAGGTTCTACCTTGACAGAACTAAACCTTAAAGAGAATCTGTCCAGCTGCTAGTCAGCTTTGCTACAGGGGCAGTGGGCAAGGCCATTTCTAAGCAAACTGTTTCCAAATGGATAGCACACTGCATCCATTTCTGCTACAAGCACCATGGAAAACCTACCCCACAGGGGATCAGACCACATTCCACTAGGGCTACTTCCACCTCTACAGCATTTCTCAGGGGAGTCCCTACCAGGGACATACTGGAAGCTGCAACCTGGAGTTCTCTACACATCTTCACCAAGCATTACCACTTACCTATCTTTTCTAAATCCAGAGCTGGATTTGCTACAGCAGTCTTACAAGGCTTACTAGCCAGCCCTAACACTTCTTGACTGCCTCCACCCTTCCTCAGCTTTGGGAATCGACCCAAGTGTGATGACTGCAACAGTGAAACACGAAGAACATAGTACAGTTGTGTACACTTACCATAAATGTAGATGTTCGAGTGTATTCACTGTTGCAGTCCTGGTTTCCCTCCCTCCAGCCCCTTGGCTTTCTCTGTCTTAGTCCCTCTCCTCTTTATGGCCATTCCTAATGGCATTGGTATTTGGTTTTTACTGGTGGTGTTCCCCACCATATACTAGCTTCCTTTTTGGGGTAAGAAAAACTGATGTAATGGCGTCGGCTGCCTGACGTCATGGAAGAAGCGACAGCATCCGATGCAGAAATCTTAAGACTCTGGTATTTGGGCTGACTGAGGGCTTACCTGCAGGCAGGTTACCCAAGTGTGATGACAGCAATAGTGAATATACTCGAACATCAGCATTTATGGTAAGTATACACAACTGTACATTTTTGGCATTTTCTTCTCTGAAGTCAAAGCCAGTATGAAGGGCCTCTGGCTGACAAAATTTGCAACATTTCAGATTGTGAGCAGTCATAGAATTCCCCCCACTGACACCAATGTTCTCCGGGAAGGGTTGTCAAAGACAAATAACTTGTCAGAGCCATTGACTAAAACTAAATGCCAAGAAATGCATAATAGTATCCTACAGGAAGTCATCCACCCCTGGTACCTATCATATTTTCAACACACCCATAAGAGTCGACCCAGTAGTCAGGAATGTGGGGAAACACGACACTAATCTAGCCTTTGACCATCACGTGTTTGCAGTCGTGAGGAAGTCACTCTATATTGTGCAGTTTTATAAACAAAGGTATGGCAGCTAGGTCCAAAGAGGTCATTGTTCCACTTTATTTAACATTCGTCAGACCTATCATTGAGTACAGTGCCCTCTTTGGTTTATACCTAAAAAGGCCTATCGAGTAACTGGAATGTCCACAGAGGTTCCTCACTAAAACACAGGACATAAGTAACATGACCTATGCAGACTGACTCAAAGCCTATTCCTCTCTTACAGGCTGTTGAAGGGAGATCTATGCCACCCTGATGGACCTCCTGCATACATGCAAAACAAACAGCACCAGAATTGCCTGTTTTAAAGACTTAAACCTTGCTTGTGGTATAAAACCTGTTGGAGAGACAGATGGGTACCCCTTCTCTGGAACAGGCTCCCCATCCATGTGAAGCAGAATTCCTCCCTAACCCATTTCAGGTGTAACGTGTAACTTGGACAATTGGATGTGGTACAGGAAATTTCATCACTGGTTTGGGATCAATGTCTTTAATGGACACAGGCAGCCTGTAAATGTTTCATCTCCCAGGCCCCTGCTTGTAAATGTTTCATCTTCTAGGCCCCTACTTACACTTCTCAAGAGTACCAGAATTTGTTGGCGATTTAGGATGCATGGCTAGACTTAAAAAAGGCCCTTGTGTTTGTTAGCCTAGTATCCACCTATGAGCATATGCAACAGATCTACCAGGGTTGAGTCTGATGAAGCTGTGTACGCCAGGCAAAAATCCACTCTCAGCAGCCTGTAGGAGACTGAATACACAGATGTCAGCTTTTGGAGATTAGTGTAGGACAGGGTATTTATGTCCTGAATTCTCGTGGTGAGAAACATTTTATGGGCGTTCCAAGTGTTGCAAGTATCTATTAGATCATAGGCTAATGACTTCACGGGGCCTGTTTAAACCTAGCTATGATTCCCAATTGAGAATTAAATCCTGTACCTTGTATCTATGAGGTAAATACCTTAACTATTAGGCCAACCCCCAAGCCCCAAAATAGGGTGGTATTTGAACCCACACATAGGAGAACAACAGCCACTTTGCCATACTGCATAACCAGTTGACCTAAGGGCCATCAATTCGGCTGCTGGTTCCTTCCACCAGGTGGGATGATTGCTTTCCAACCTAACTTACTCAGACAGACAAAGAAGCGAAGGAGCCTCCAGCATCGTCAGTGCTGTCCCCAGGATTTCACTGCTTAGTTGTCTCTAGGTGCAGCCTAAACTTCCATGGCATGCTGGATAATGTATATAGGTAAGTGTACAGTGGACACAGTGAGGGAGCTGTATCTCCATCTGTGTGGTGGTGAATGGTGCATGTAAGGGACGCATCATATTTTACTGGTTAATAATATATATATTATATGTGCCTAGCCATGCTATTGGATGTACCTGTAGCAGACTCCATTACCATCTTCATGAGAAAAGGGAAATATTCTCATTGCATTATCATTATTTTCTTTCCAATGTCAGCTGTTCCACTGTCCAGGTCACTAACTGAACTGGTTATCTGCATCATAGTCCAGGCTCCATCCATCTAATACACAGAGATGTTTTAAATAAAAAATAAAAATATCAGTTTTAACAGTTTAGACATAAGATTTTCAGACTTTCTTGAGTCTCCCTTGAAACAGGTCTGGGCTTCATAAAAGAAGTGTTCATTCTGTTTGAGAAATGCTGCTCTTGACTAAAGAAGGCTTGTAAAGGCTGTTGCTAATACTGAAGACAAATTTCCATACTACTAAAGTCTCAAATAATGTAAGAGAAACACGTCAGTTTTTTCTTTAACTACTGCAGTGTATTTACTTGATCAGCCTTGTTAAGGTGATTCATTCCCTGAACTGTACTTTCACACCATCTGATGTTGCCATTGCCATTCATTCTTCAACTGATGGGTTCAGATCCAAAACTCTGATCCAACTTGGCTGCTCTACCAGATTGTCAGATTATAGAACTCTTGAGACCCTCCCTTTACCTACAATGCCCCACCAACTTAATGTACTGCAGATCTCGTTCACCACCATTAGGTATCAGATGTGGATTCTTTAGGTCTCTAGCATTTAGTGGAAATTTTTTCATCTCCCCGGGCAGTGAGTCATTTAATTTTTTTTAATACCTTTTTTCTTCCTCCCTCCCATAATTTAGTGAGTTAGGTTTTTTTTTCCGTTTTCTTCAGCTACAGTTGTTTGGTACTTCTCTCTTACCATTGTTAATGTCTCCTTTGTACTCTTCTGAGTAATTTTTCTACCATTGCTGGTAGTTTCTCCTTTAGTTCCTTCCTTTCTTTCTTTCTAATAACTTTTATTGTTAAAAAAAAAAAAAAAAAAAAAAAGGAAAAATAGAATTTCTTTATAACTTTTTAGAGTAATTTTCGTAGCAATTTGTTTATTGTTTCGCTGGTACTAGTATTGTGAGAGTTCATCTTTTGTTAAGATGTCAGACAAACCCTCTGGGTTTAAGAAATGTTTCTTGTGGGCACAAGCTTCCCAAATCGAATGTCCACAGGGATTGTGTGTACCGTTTGGGTCTGGCTCATCTGGATGTGGACAGTACAATCTGCTGTGGCTTTTAATACCAGGGCCTTAACAGATTGCAGGAATAAGTTAGTTTTGAGAGGTCTTTTGCCTTCTACAGCTTTGTTTTCAGCTGCTGGGGCTCAAACTCCCTTTTAAAAGACCATAAATAAATAGAGTTGATTCTTTCACTAAGGACAGGCAGTCCTGTAAAAGGTGTCCAGATCGATCTTTGATGTCTGCTTTGGCTCTTTCATTGGAGCCTCCTGCCAAGATTCATAAAAAGGATCCGTCAGTCTGTAATCCAACAGTTCAAAAACCAAAGTCTCCTTTGAGCCATGCTTCACTGCTTTTATAGGATCTGATTCCATACAGACTCCCTTCTCTATCCCTAGAAGGCTCACTGACAACGCACTCTAGGCCTCCCTTCCAGTATTTCCTCTCTCCGATCCTCCAGAAGTCTTTCCGAAATGGATGTGGACAGGATGATGAGGAAATTCCTCAGAGCACAGATAGGGGTTCTCCCTGCTCCCACCCCTGCTGGATCTGTGAGTCAACATCTGTCTCATTTGGTATCTCCTTCTCTTTTCAAACCTTCCGTTTCAGATCTGAGATGCCTGAGGATGTCTTTTTCAGATCTGAAGGCTGTTAGCTCTTCCACTCTGATGGTTCCCCTGAGCCAACCTGCATCAAGTACTTTGGAGCTGGAGGGGTCTTGAAGCCGAAGCATCAGCATCAGATCCGGAGGTTTGGAGTCGTTCCAAAGCTTTTGGAGCTGTCTCTTTCCCCTCGGTGCCTTTGTACAAGATAGCTTGGGTCCGGCCCCCTCCTTGGGTGGAGTGCTAGTGGGTTGCAGGAGCCAGCAATCCAAGAGGTTTCAGCTTTGGAGCTGTTGACTTCTATTTCCCTTAGGCATTCTGCTTTTGAGGTTGTGGAAAGAGTTTTTCTCCTTGGCTGGAGAAGAGACATCCCTGTCCCCCTTGGATCAGACAACCATGCCCCATACCATTCTGTGACCTGAGCCTGGATGGATATGGGAAGCATGCTTATTCTTTAGCGACCTTTGACCTTAGGTCACTTTACTACTTGACACATTTAATGAGACTGCAAAGATATTCAATCAAGGAGCTTACCAAATGTTTCTGGGCTCATGTCTTCCGAGGAAGGAAACGGAATTTCTTTGCAAATGGCCACCCTCCAGTCTATCTCCCATGCTGCATAAAGTACCTTACAGGTGGCAGATTCAGGCATAGCCATCAAGAGACATTACCTGGATGTGCTTATGTGATTTTGCAGAACTGTTTTAAGTCTTTGTTCATCAGTGTGCCTTTGACAGATCATTTCTGTTTGGCCCAGAGTTTAAAGACACACTGTCCAGGTGTTTACAAGAGGGAAAGACTCTACCCCCTTAAAGGCCGTTTTGTATGAACCTGTGAGGTGGCAGAAAGATGTGGTCTAAGAAATCCACCAGGATTCACATGGTGAAAGTTTCCCTAGTGGCAGAGGGGGAACTCAAATGGAAGATGCCACCTTTGTGGCGGAGGTGGTCTGTAAAACCAGGGTTTGAGATTCTTTCTCAGATGGACCCTATCAGCACGCAAGATGGGAGGCTGTATTGTCCCTTTCTGGAGGCAGTTGAGATTGTTTATTTCTGTAGAAGTGAGCCTGAGTAACAATCACAAAAGATTCATGAGTGCAGAGGATCATATCCAGAGGTTATAGCATACCATTTTCCCTAGCTCCTCCCACATTTATGAAGAAAATCCCCAATGTTCCACCCAGTTAGAGGGAAGCAGCCTCTCTAGGGGGAAAAAAAGCTGCTAGAAAAAGAGAGTGCTTCAAGAGGTCCACCCCAGACCAGAGAGGGTCTGGAACTTATTCAAGGTTCTTGTGTGTCAAAAAAGACAGGGGACTTTAGACTGATTCTGGATCTCAGCAAGTTAAACCAGTTTGTTCAGTATACAAAGTTTGAGATGGTCATGGTTCAGTCCATTTTGCCAATGTTGTAAAAGAACAATTGGATTTGCTAGACCTTCGGGATGCATACTATCACATCAAAATGAACAGGTGCTCCAGACGATACCTATGCTTCCTGCTGGGAGCCAGTCATTACCAATTCAGAGCACTACCCTTTGGTCTCACCACAGCCCCCAGAATGTTCAAATGCATGGTAGTGGTATCAACTCGCGTGAAACTGCTGAGATACTGGGTGTTTCCATATCTAGGCTACTGCTAAACGATTACGTGCAAGGAACTACTTGCTTCAGTTGTGTTCTCATCTGGGGCTAACAGTTAATTAAAACAAGTTTCAACTCACCCCATCATAGAGTCTGGAGTTCATAGGTGCTCGTTTAAACACAGTCATTCAGATAGCCTCTCTTCCCTCCACTTGAATAATCACACTACAGTCCCAAGTTGGGAAAGTGAACCAAAATTCATCTCTTCCAACCTGACTGATACTACAGGCTTTGGGTTCATGGCAGTAAACATCACCCTTGTTCCGTTGGCCAGGTTCCGTATGAGAATCCTTCAGTGGACTCTGTCGACTCAGTGGTTTCCAGCATTCCTTGTCCACACTAGTGAAGATCACTCAAGTGTGCAGAATATATCTTCTGTTGTGTATTCATTCAAATCAGCTCCACAAAGGCCATCCTTTTGTTCTTTCTCTGCCCAAAGCCACTGTGATCATGGATGCTCAGGTGTGGAGGGCACTACTTGGGAAGGACGGTCCAAGGTTTATGTTCCCCTGAAGAGGGCAACATACATCAATTTCCAGTGAAGGAGCTAGTTTCTCAACTATTAAAGTGCAGCTGGCTGCCATTTTAATTTCCACTTGGGCACAAATAACTCTACTTTAACTTCTTCAAAACTATGCAAGGCCTTTCACAAGGGAGTCTTTTTGCTCAGACCTCTGTTAAAAGGTCCTGCACCTCCTCCTTGGAATTTAAATGTAATGTTTCAGGACTTAACTCAGTCTCCCTTTGAACCTTCAGCCAAAGCAGACCTTATTCAGAAATTCACCCCAGGGATCACGTCAGTCGCCCTGCTAGACAGGGGTCCAGGAAAGTAAATAATGTGGGAAGAAATAGCCAGGGAATTGTTATGGCTAGGCTTGTATAGGCCCTAGGGCTGATAGCCTAGTACCAACCTATGAACCTATAAGTTTCTATCTTGGAAAACCATTTTTTTAGTGACTATTACATCAGCTAGAAGAGTGTCTGAACTCCAGGCTCTATCTTCAAAGCCTCCTTTCCTAATTTTTCACAAAGACATGGTTTCATTGTGAACAAACCTGTCTTTTTTAACTAAGGTTGCTTCTGAGCCAAATGTAAACCTGGTCATTAGTCTCCCAGTTTTCTTTCCTAGTTTTTCAAACAAAGGGGAGTATATGTTGCACCTTTTGGGTGTATGTACACAACTTCATTTTCACCTCCATAGAACCAAAGACTTCAAGAAATCTGACCAGTTATTTGTTTCCTTTTCTCCTACCAGATTGGATAAACCAGTAGCTACAGTTACGTTGGCCAAGTGGTTGACTGACTATATAACTTCTGTCTGTGGTAAATTAGGATTACCTTTACCAAAACCGTCCATTCCATGAGGTATGTGGTCTTTTCTTCAGCTTTTCGATCGAGAGCCTCTCTAGATGATACTTGTGCAGCTGCAGCTTGTGTTAATATCCACACTTTGATTGCTTATTACAAGTTGCATTTCATTTCTAGGAACAGAGCTTCCTTTGGCTCAGCAGTGCTCTGGAATATACATCCATAAGAGCCTCTTATGGTTGCAGTCGCTGGGGACTCTGTCCCATCAGTTGAGGAATGAATGAAAATGTGACATCATCAGATAAAAAAGTTATGTACTCATCGTAACATTCCATCTTTGTTGTCCATTTTCATTCTTCCTCAACTTCCCACCCACCTGCCCCTTCCTTTTGCTTCTGGGGAGACTTAAGAATGGTACAGGAACCTCTGTTCCTTGTTTGAGCTCCAGCTTCCCTTTTCCTTTCTATCTTTTTTTTTTTTTTCTGTAGCTAATTATCCTTTCATATGTACTCGATCTGAGGTATGTTAGGCTTGCGAGGCGTTATGGGTAAAGGGAGGATTTCGAGAGTTCCAGGATCTGATGATCTGGTTGAAGCAGCTGAGTCGGATCTGAATCCATCAAGGAGAAGGAATGAAAATGGACAACACCGATGGAATGTTAAGGTGAGTACATAGCTCTTTTTTTTTATTTAACATAATTTAACAGTCCAGTTGTTGGAAATACCTAAAAATTTTTTTTTCTTTTTTTTTTTTTTTTTTTTTTACAGATAACGCTGACAATATAAATAACAAGAAAATTACTGAAGAGCACTAGAATGTCTGTTGACAAGACTGCAGGTAATGGCATTCTGTTTATGTAATTGTACTTGAAAGTGTGTGCGCGTGCACTAATATATTAAACAATGACAAGGGCGTACATTGAAGGGTTTTAAAATGCATACTTCAGAGGCATGCCAAGGCATAAAGTTAATGACTGTCTTTTTAGAAAATGAGCAAATGTGGGATGGAGATTTTAAAAATGTCCTTCAAGGATGCATCTGCAGTCATCACATATGGGTTGTCCTGCCTCAGGCAGCCCTTCGGTCGGCCGGATTCCAAAGTCTGGGTCTGGCCTCGGCTGATGTCGAACTTTCCCCGACGTCAGAGCGTCTGGGGTATAAAAGCATCAGCCGACGCCATTTTCCTCAGTCTTTCTTGCCGCGTGGTGCCCGAAGCAGAAGCAGTTCGCAAGTGCCGGTCGGCCAGCTCCTGTGATTCAGCTACCGAAGACTTCGAAAAAGCCAAGTACCCCGTTGGGGACTCTTTCTTGCCTCAGCCGATGTCAGATAAAGTTAATAATTGTTTAACTTGTGGGAAACAAATACCTCATAAGGATTTCCACTCTTACTGCCTCCCCTGCCTAGGCCCAGACCACGACGTCTCGGCCTGTTCAGCCTGTGCTTCCTTCAACCGACGAACTCTAAGACGTCGGTCGGAGTTTACAGAGGAATTCTTTGGGGCTAGTTTTGCTTACAAGATGCCGTCGGAGTCTCCGACTTTGCATTTAGTTAAGAAACGGAAGGACAAGGACCGACACACGTGGGCCGCGGTTTCGGCTGAAACCACGGTCAGGCCTGCCGCGAGTGTCTCGGTCTCGGCTGAAACCGAGTCCTTGGTACCTCCGATTACCGAAACCGCACAACCGACTACCTCGGCCCCGGAGGCCCCGGCCGAGTCGGTTATTGAATTACCTTCTGAAACTGGTGTCCAGGAACCTTCCGACACCATTCCTTTATACAAGTCTACTCCTGCACGTGGTGCAGCCAGACCTCCTGCATCCATGTCCATTAAGGCTTTCTCTAGGGCTAAAACTGCTAAACTTACTAAAGTTTTGCCTCCCAAGGTTACCTCTCAGAGACCTTCTACTGGCTCACAGATTCTTAGCTTAGCAGAGGATCTTATCTCCTTAATTAGAGGTTCTCAACCTCATCCGGACAGGGGCTCTCAACCACCTCCAGACAAAAGGCCCAGGGTTGAGCCCTCTGACCCCCACTCCTCAGATGAGTCCACTGATGGCTCTACTCTTTCAGACCACCAGGAGGAGGCTTATTCAGCGTACGAGGGTTCTGATGCTGAAGAATCTATTCCCTTGGCCTCCCCTCCTGAAGAGTTTTCCTTTGGAGAGACATTACACACTATGAGAGAACATTTTCAATGGCAGGGTCAGGAATTCTCTGATTCTAGAAAGAGATTAAGGACCTTTTTACATTTACCTCAGCATAGGCCTTTAGCTATACCTCCTGTTTTGAATGTTATTGATGATGTGTACTCTGATGCTAGTACAGCCCCTGACTCTCTCCCTCTGGCTCCTGCCAAACCTGATAGGTACTACAGGGTCCCGGACTCACATCTACACCTGTACAAGGCCCATTCTGCTGATCCAGAAACTATTTCCCAGGGCCCAAAAGGGGTTGCAGCTGCCACTGCTAGGAATCCTCTACCCTCTGAAAGGGAGTCCAGAGCTTTAGAGAGATGGGGTAAGAAAGTGTATACTTCTGCAACTCTTTCCATGAGGGCATTAAATTGTCAATTTCATATGATACAGTACCAATAGTATTTGTTAGATGAATTGCATAAGAAACTGTCGTCTTCTGAACCCCTTGATCGCAAATCCCTTCAGGATCTGGTACATAACTCCCAGCAGGTTAGTAACCATTTTTTGCAGTGTAGTTATGATGCATTGGAAGCTTCATGTAGGTCAGCTATGACAGGTGCAGTCATACGTAGACATGCCTGGCTGAAGGAACAATCTCTGCCAGACCATGTTAAAGCTAAGCTTTTGGATGCTCCTATGGAAAAGCAAAAATTATTTGGTTCCACGGCTCAAGAGGTTTTAAAGAAATTTGAAGAAAAGGCAAAATCTGTGCAAACGGTCAAAGACTTTCTGCAAGTCCAACCACCGAGATTCAGCAGAAATTGGCCTACTAAGAATTGGTCCTTTCCGGACTCGGACAGATCTCAGAGAGGCAGGAATAGGCGTGCCAGAGGTAGAGGGCAAGCTAGAGGCTCCTACAGAGGCCGTCAATGGCAGCCTCCCAACCAGAGAGGTAGTGCAGGAACTACAGCTGCTACACCAGGACAGACTCAATGACTTTGTTTTGACTCTGCCGACCAGGGCTCAATTAGAAGCACCTTTGGGCGGAAAGCTTTCTTTATTTTCAAAAAATTGGCACAGCATTACAAGGGACACATGGACACTGCAAATAATAGACTAAGGATACAGGTTCCATTTCCACACATTGCCAAAAAGAAAAGGCATGCCAGACCTGCCACCAAATCAGAGGGCAGAGGCTTTGAAACAAATTTCCAACTTAATACAAATGAAAGCTATAGAAAAGGTACCTCTTTCAGAACAAGGCCAAGGATTTTGCTCCAGATTATTCCTTGTTCCAAGAAAAGAAAATCAATGGAGGCCTATTCTCGACTTGTCCGCACTGAATACTTACCTCATTGTGCCAAAATTCAAAATGCTGACTCTACAGCAACTCCTTCCCATGCTGGGCAAGGGGTCTTGGCTGGTGACTCTAGACCTCAAGGAGGCATACCTGCATGTCCCTATCAGACAAAGTTGCAGAAGACACCTCAGATTTCTTGCAGGGTCAGAGCATTATCAATTCTCAGCATTGCCCTTTGGCTTATCTACTGCGCCCAGAGTATTCACAAAATGCCTGGCATCAGTAATTGCACACTGCAGACTTCAGGGGATTCAAATTTACCCATATCTGGACGACTGCCTTATACAAGCGGACAGCAAGCAAACTTTGTTAAAGGACTGGGATTATGCCATCCACCTACTGCAGGCCTTGGGATACACAGTCAACATCCACAAATCAAGACTTGTTCCATCCCAAAGAATAACTTTTCTGGGTGCGGATCTAGACACAACCACCCAAATGGCCTTTCTCACGGAAGAAAAACAAAAACAACTGCCGGATTACTTCAAGAATCTGACAAGACAAACTCAGCTGACTGCAAGGAAAATCCTGCAGGCCCTGGGTTACATGGCATCTTGCATTCTTCTGATCCCACAAACAAGGCTGCATATGAGAAAATTACAATGGTACCTAAGGAGTTTATGGACTCAGCACAGTTACAGCTTAGAAACTTTGATCCCACTCATTCCATGCCTCCAAAAGGAATTTCTGTGGTGGACTCAAGCCTGCCAGTCGAACAGCGGGTTGCCCTTCAGCAAGCCAAGAGCCAACCAAACCATCACTGCGGACGCTTCAGACCAAGGTTGGGGAGCACACATGGAGGGCAGATGTATCCAAGGGCTATGGTCACAAAGAGAGCTGCGCATGCACATAAACCAAAAGGAAATGCTGGCAGTGATACAAGCAATCGAGGCCTTCAAACTTTTTCTTCATCAAAGCCACCTACTCATAAGGACAGACAACACCACAGTTATGTGGTACATAAACAAGCAAGGAGGCACCCATTCCTACCCTCTTTGCAGACTGGCAATGAATCTATGGGAACTTTCCTTGAAACTCAATATACAGCTGCAGTCCCAGTTCGTGCCAGGGAAAGACAATATACTGGCAGACAGCTTAAGCAGAAATATCATGTATGCACACGAATGGATGCTGCACCCAGACATCTTCTTACTCATAACACAGTCATGGGGAAGGCCGGAAATAGATCTGTTCGCCTCCCCCCACAATCATCAACTGAAGAAATTCTGCTCAAGGACATATCACCCACAAGCATGGAAAGTGGACGCTCTCTCTTTCAGCTGGAAAGCTCTAACAGTGTATGCTTTTCCACCTCTCCCATTATTGACCAAGGTCTTACTGAAGATCAGGACAGAGCAGCCCACAGTGATTCTGATAGCTCCAAACTGGCCAAGACAGCACTGGTACCCACTGTTAAAGAGCATGTCACAGACGAAACCGTGGCCTCTCCCCCTATGGCCACTTCTACTGACGCAGCACAATTTCAAGACTCTGCATTCCAACCTGAAAACCTTGCAGCTAACTGCCTGGAGAATACCATGACTCCTCCTCAGGATAAGCTATCCCAGAGAGTGAAGGATGTTATTATGGAAGCTCGACGGCCTTCCACAAGGAAGGCATATTCAGCAAAATGGAAAAGATTTCACACTTGGAACACAACAAAGGGCCTAGATGTGACAGTGATGAACATGGCACATATACTGGAATATTTGGCAGAATTGTTCCACAACGGTCTGTCTTACTCTTCCATTAAGATACATGCTTCAGCAATTTCAGCAGAATACAATGTTAATCCACCAGTCTTCTCTCAGCTTCTCCTGAGACAGTTTCTAAGAGGAATCAAAAACATCAATCCTCCAAGGAAACCACCTCTACCTACTTGGGACCTTAACTTCGTGTTGGAAAAACTAACACTTCCTCCCTTTGAACCAGCAGCATCTGCAGATCTACAGTTTCTGTCTTGGGAAAACTGCCTTCCTTCTGGCCATAACCTCAGCAAGAAGAGTATCTGAGTTACAAGCTCTAATGGCAGTACAGCCATTTCTTATCTTTCATCAGGGCAGAGTTTCATTGAGAACCAATCCTACATTTATGCCAAAGGTGGTATCCAGGGTATCTTTGAACCAAGCTATTCACTTGCCTACATTCTTCCCACAACCACAAAATAAAGGGGAGAAACTTCTGCACACCCTGGACATACACAGACAGTTGCGCTACTACTTGGACAGAACTAAAAGTTACAGAAAGACTGACCAGCTGTTTGTAGCATATGCTGCTGGGGCACAAGGAAAAGCAATTTCCAAACAGACAATTTCAAAATGGATAGGAAATTGCATTCGGTTTTGTTACTCCTTTCATGGAAAAACTGTGCCAGCTGACATTAGACCTCATTCCACGAGAGCCACAGCCACCACCACAGCCTTCCTAAGAGGGGTGGCTACCAAGGACATTTTAGAAGCTGCTACATGGAGCTCCGTGCATACATTTGCCAAGCATTACAATTTACCTTTATACTCCAGATCCAGAGCAGGCTTTGCTACGGCAGTCCTGCAGGGTATCTTAGCTACACCATCCTTTTCTTAGTACCTCCACCCCCAGATTGGCTATGGTATTCTACCCATATGTGATGACTGCAGATGCATCCTTGAAGGACATAGTACAGTTTTGTACCTACCATAAATGTAGATGTCCGATAGGTATGCATCTGCAGTCAGGTTTACCCTCCCTCCTTCCCCTCTGTGGTATACTTCTTGGGTACTTACCCCACTTATAGCTAGCTGGGGGGATCTATTATGGTGTATTTGTTTTTATAGTCCTGTGCATGTTTGGATTTGTTTTTGCAATGCATATCTCCAAATTTTAGCCTTCCTTAGAGGGCACCTGGCATCTGGGGCAAGAAAAACTGAGGAAAATGGCGTCGGCTGATGCTTTTATACCCCAGACGCTCTGACGTCGGGGAAAGTGCGACATCAGCCGAGGCCAGACCCCGACTTTGGAATCCGCCGATCAAGGGCTGCCTGAGGCAGGACAACCCATATGTGATGACTGCAGATGCATACCTATTGGACATCTACATTTATGGTAGGTACAAAACTGTACTTTTAAGTACAACCACTTAAAATCATGGGCACCTAATTAGTATAGCATGTATATGTTTAGATCAGCCAGCTTACTACTTCCAAACCTTTATTTAATCGTGTGTGTACACACAAGCTTTATTTCTAATCTCTTTCCTGCCTCATGTATCTGCCTACCCTTGGCTAACAGGCCATTTGTTTTAGCCTAATATGTTTTCTGAAGAACATTTCACATTTTAGGTACATGAAAACAATGTGTTGTAACATCATTTGTCTTGCAAAAGGTAGCTTATGGTATAGCTTTTATATTCTTTCTTTTCTTAAAATGTAAACATGATTTTGTAGATTTGTGTTCATTGTGCCTTAAGTTTGAATGGTAAATTTTACATGTCTGTAACTTAACCAAGAAAGTATATACCATACATTCAAAGAAACAGCACCCTGCCCAAGCCTTACACTGTATTCTGACAAATTTTCATGGTAAATTCCAATAGCAGAATGCCACTTAGAAATGAAATAAACTGCCTTTATTAAAACAATAAAACCGTAAAATATAGAAGTACAAGCATTTTCGTCTCCTGACAGGAGACATCTTCAGATACAAATTACAACCAGTCCATTTACCATTTTTATACCCATCTTGTTGCAATTATTAATTAGTTTTGCTCAATTAACACTTTTTATTTTCCACCCCTTTACTATTTAAAGAGGTATCTCCAATACAATGCCTTCATGTGGGAAGGAAACATGCTTTTAACTTGTTTTCTAAATCTGCATTGATAAAATTTGTTTGTTTTAATAAAACACCCATTTTTTTTTAGAAAAATGACTTTATAAGCCTAGGTAAAAAACTTAGGTTTTTAATGTACACACATTTTTTTACCAAGGGAAGGATTTATACCCTACCAGTGAAACATATTTAGTCCCTTATTATGGTTTTTCTCCTTATTATTTTTTTTATTTCACTTCACATTGTCATTTCCATTTTTGATTTGTACTTGGAATTTATTAGTGTACTGCTTGGTGGTACTTGGAGCTTCTTGGTGCTTTTCTTGGTTTTTGAAAATTTCATGGTAAACTTGGGGTCTTCACTTCTATATATCCATATGCATCCCTTCCATGTATTTCAAGCTCCACTCACAGCTACAGAAATTTGAACAAATAATAGCTGTGACTGACACAGTAAAGTAAATGTGCACTTAACTACTGTGCAAGCCCCAGTTCTTCAGTTTCATTCTTCACCCTTGGTAACCTCAGAGGGATGTACAAGTGAGTCTGCTGTACTGCTGTCTTCTAACACTGTTTCTCATGTTTATACAGAGAGCTAAAGCTTATCAGGCCAAAGTAATCTTTTCAGTTTGCTTTGCTGTCATTCAGATCTGGTTTCCTCCACCACTTTCACTCCTGCTGGACAATCAGTTGCAGCTCTTTCCATTCAAAGACTTATTTCAGTCCTCTGGCAGTCTTAATCTCTCTGTACAGTGAGTCTCTTGGCATGTCTTTTCTATTTCTTAACCTAGCAGGCAACTGTTAGTACTTGATACTGAAGGAAGATCATACATGATGTCCATCTGTATCCCTGTTGCAGTATTCTTAACTGCAGGGATCTCCTGCCAAGGGTAGTCCAGTGTTCTGCCAGTATAACAAAGCCTTTAGATCTTGTGTGTGCCATACACCACATGTATGCTCCTTGCACAGGATGTAGGGCATAAAGGTTGTGAAGACTGGTTGAGGATAGGTGAAGGATGCTAGCCTAGCCAGATAGAATTTTGGAGATAATTCTTTCATCTGTAAATATTAATGTAAACCACAGGCTTATGTCTTAAATGGTAAAAATAGTGTTGCATGTGAAACTGAAAAAAAATGTAACAACAGTGCACTCTGCTGACCAAGTAAAGCATGTTGAGACCCTTTGATGTTAAAACTCGGAGCCAGTAAGTCTAGAGTGAGGCATCCTACCTATTGTTTTAAAGCCAGAGTTAATGGCCAGAATTTGCATGCATCAATATCCTTTATTGCTCTGGTTTCTGCCCAGAGGTGAAGAATGTAAATGTAGTTTCTGTTAGCCTGGGAACCCAGGGAAGTGTGAAGAATGATGTAATGTGAACCAGGACTGTGATTTTAAAAACAGAGAGAATCAGAGAGCATTAAGCATCTTTGTCTTGACCATCCAACTCATCAGCACTGTCTTGCTCTATATGTAAGTTTATCTAAGATTGTTTTCTCTTAGAAATAGCTAGAAACTAGAAAGATTAGACTTTGTTTTTCTGTGATGTCAGAACTGTTCTACTGAATTATTTTAAGTATTTCTCTGTGATCTCTGAACTCCTGACTAGCACTGTGTAGTAAAAAGTATTGTCTTGTGTTTTGACTATTTGTTATTAAATATTTTTAAACCCTTTCAACTGTGGCTGCTTTTGTAGAGATAATTTAAGCTCTTTAGAGTACTTGCATGCCTTTGGTAAAATTTTACAAAGCCACTCCAATAGCGTTAACCCTGGGCTATACTACCAATTGGATAATAATATTGCACAGTAGTAATTGGGGCCTTTGAGTAGCTGATAAATATTAGTGGGTTGTGGCAGCTGGTACTTCCATATAGTCTGGGAAAAGGGGGCACAGCTGGAGAACCTGTGCCAG
Organism: Protopterus annectens; assembly: GCF_019279795.1. NCBI lineage: Eukaryota > Metazoa > Chordata > Ceratodontiformes > Protopteridae > Protopterus > Protopterus annectens. Next base: position 121,651,598 of record NC_056732.1, read on the forward strand.
CCTTCCCCAGGAGTGTCTGTGTGGTTATATAAACTCTGCTCAACGTGTGTGTGTGTGTGTGTGTGTGTGTGTGTGTGTGTGTGTGTGTGTGTGTGTGTGTGTCAGCTACTTGGGCAGGGACACGAAGCACTGGTTGGACAGAGAGGGTGCTGGAGGTTTTATCTTGCCCACTAGGCTGAGATCTGTACCCTATAGCTGTGCCAGTGGGGAGTCATATTGGGGACCTGGAGAGCAAGGGAGCGACCAGCCCTGGACTGACTGTGATCTCTGTGTGCTCTTAAGGGAAATTGCACTTTACTGTGTGTATTTGTTATCCTTTCCTCCTATATGAGATGCCCCTCACTGGTGTTAGTGGTGAGGATTGAGGCTCCTTGATTGCTGGGCCAGGGCATGGGCGTCACATATTAATTGTTTTTGGCAGTGGTGGGATATCCACACCACATATTAATTGGTTGGCAAATACTAATCAACTTGTGGTGTGGGTAGAGTGAATTCCTGTAGCTGGTGTACAGTGAGCTCTGAAGGTGTTTTGTACTCTAAATCAGCCACGCAGTGAATACTCAAAGTTCAGATCACAATTGTTTTATTTCTTTTGTTAACTTAGTTAGTCAGGGTGAGCAGGCAGCATGTCGGCAGAGGAGAATGAAAAGCTGAAGAGGAGCCAGCTAGCGGAGATGTGCCAGGCTTAGGGGACTGGTGCATGGAAACCTGACTAAGGCAGACCTGATTGCAGCCTTGGTTACAGCTGCATCAGAAAACAGCAACCAGGAGAACAGTCAGACTGGCAGTGGAGATATAATACCCTCCGAGAATGGACAGCTCAACCTTTCTGCATAGAACTTGAACATCCATCTGGAGCTAAAGAGACTTGAGTTGGAGGCCAGGCATGTGGAAATAGAAGCAACTAAGAGACTGAGGCGTCTAGAGAGCGAGGACAATGAGAAACTGCGATGTTTGCAGGCTGAGGAGAATAATTAACTGTTACGCCAGGAAGCTGAGGAAAAGGAGAGGCAGAGGCAGCATGAGAAGGAGATGCTGACTCTTTGCCAGAGTCATGGAGGTAATGGGGAAGGGAGTAACTGGACCCCAGAAGCAGAAAAGGTCAGTAAATTTCTTCCGCAGTTTAAAGAAGGGGATAATTTTGATAGTTTCATTCAGATGTTTGAGAGGGTATGCAAACTGTATGGTGTTGACCAAAGGCTCTTGGTACAGTTCCTGACTCCCTTACTCCATGGTAAAGCTGTAACTGTTTTGTCAAAAATGTCTGACGTTGCATGTTTTGATTATACTGCTGTTAAAAATCACTTGTTAGAATTGTTTAAGCTAACACCTGAAACCTATAGGAAAAAGTTTTGTGAGCATAGACGCAAGGCAGATGAAAGTGTGTGTGAATATGTTGCTGAACTGGGCACTTATTTCCATAAGTGGGTGAGTGGATGTCAGGTCACCACTTTTGAAGGGCTGACAGACCTTTTGGTGAGGGGAACAAGCCCTTAGCACTTTGCCTGAGGACATGAGGATCTGGTTAGCTGATAGACAGTGTGCTACTTCAGATGAGTTGGGGAAGATGGAAGACCTATACCTGGCAAGCAGGGCAGCCCTGCACAGGAAAGGGATTCACAGTACTGCTTATGGGTCTAAAAGAACCCAGGGTGGGCAGCACAGACTGCCCCAACAGAATCTGCCAGTAGCAGCGGAAGCCACTATTCCATGTACACGTCCAGGAGCTAGGGTTAAAGGTTTTGAATGCAACCAGTGGGGCCATGTGGCATACAGGTGTCCACGGAGCAAGGTGGGGAACCAAAGGTGAGGGAGCCAGTAAGTGGAAAAGACAAAATACCAACAGTAGGTTGTCTTGGGACAACAAGGGTACCAAACTACTCCCAGAGGTTATATCCTATTGTTGTGAATGGCAAAGAGGCCATTGCTAAGAGAGAGACAGCCTCTGATATAACCATTGTAAAGCCTGCAGTGGTTACAGAGGAGCACTACTTGCCTGGGCAATCTACGCCAGTCAGGGCTTTAGGAGGGATCCCATTCCAAATACCTTTGGCTAGGGTTCACCTTGACTAGGAGGGTGGAAAAGGAAGCCAGCAAGTAGATGTGTTTGAGGATATGCCTACAGATGTCCTGATAGGGAATGATTTTGATAGTGCAGTACCCTGTGCTGGTGCAATTACATGCAGTCAGGCTTGGAGACAAGCATGTAAGTCTGGTAGCATGGAGGAGACCCAGACAGACTGCATACTTGCAGCCAGGACTGGTGAGGTGGTTAATTCAGGGAAGGAGCTAACCTGTAGCAGTGAGACTGATGGTGAACCACAGCTGCTTGGGGGTACTGATGGTCCCTTGGACAGAGTGACTGCAAAGGTAGAGGTGAGTAGTAGCACCCAAGCTGACATTGAGGCACCACTGTCCGAGGATGCCAGACTTCCTGTGGAAGGGGAGCTGGGAAGGGTTACAAGGAGAGAGTTGAGACAGGCTCAGCTCTCAGACCCTACATTGCAAGGCCTGAGGCAGGTAACTAGGGAGGCACCTGATTCTCAAGGAAAGGGGGAATCTGTATACTGGGACAAAGGGTTACTACACAGAGAGTGGACCTCTGAGGGAGGGCTAAAAGGTGAGAGAGTACAGCAGTTGGTAGTGCCTAGAGCCTACTGTCTGGCGCTTCTAGCCATAGCCCATGATATTCCCTTTGCAGGTCATATGGGCATAAAATGTACAAAGAGGCATATTATGTAGAACTTCTATTGGCCTGGAATTTCCAGAGGTGTAACAGGGTACTTCAGGACCTGTTAGTAGTGCCAAAAGGTAGGCAAGGCAGGAGACAAGGTGAGAGCTCCTTTGATGCTTTGCTTGTGATTGAGGAACAATTTCAGAGGGTAGCTATGAATGTTGTGGGTCCTCTGATAACCCCAAGTTTCACAGGGAAGAAGTATATCCTAGTGGTAGTGGATTATGCTACACGGTACCCCGAGGCACTGGCTTTGTCCTCCATTGAGGCAGAGAAGGTGGCAAATGCTCTGTTAGAGATTTTCAACAGGGTAGGTTTCCCAAAAGAAATACTGACTGACAGAGGTGCCAAGTTCATGTCAGACCTGCTGGCTTGTCTGTGGAAGTCGTGTGGGGTGAAGCACATGAAGACCACCCCCTACCATCCCCAGACTAATGGTCTTGTTGAGAGGTTAAACTCTACAATCCAGTCAATGCTACTGGCATTTGCAGGTCAGTTTAAGAGGGAGTGGGACAAATATTTGCCCCTTCTGTTGTTTGCTTACAGAGAGGTCCCCCAGAAATCCACAGGTTTTTCACCCTTTGAGTTGCTGTATGGGCATAGGGTGAGGGGACCTGGTTAGATTAAATTTGAGATGAGTGAGAAGGTGAGTGCGAGTCTCACAAGGAGTTTGCTGTGGCATACGTCCTTAAACCTCAGGACAAGGCTCAGGGAACTCATGGGCTTGGCCCAGGAGAACCTGGCAGAAGCCCAACAACAGAAAAAGGTATGGTATGACAGGAATGCTCAAGCTACAGAGTATGCTGTGGGGCAGCAGGTTGTGGTTCTCATTCCTGTCAGACACAACAAGTTGCAAGCAGCTTGGGAGGGACCCTACAAGTTGGTAAGTGTTGTTAATTACATGGTGTAACTGCTAGGCAGAAGGCAGGGGGACAAATTGTACCATGTTAACATGATGAAACCTTACCATGATAGGGAGGCCCTTGTACTGAGCATTTGCAGTGGATTGCAGGAGGAGTCTGAGGGAGATCTGGGGACTGATGATCTCAGTGAGGCTTGGGTTGACACCTCAGTGGAAGGGGTAGCAGTGTTTCAGCAGGTATCCCCTACCCAGGTTTGACAAATCCGACCAGTGTTGCAGGAATTTGGGGACATGTTCACTGGGAAACCAGGGTACACCCACCTGGGGCAGCACCAGGTGGATACACGTCCCCAAAGGCCTATTAGGCAGGCCCCTTATAGAGTGCCTGAGAGAGTCAAACAGATTCTGAGGGAGGAGGTACAGGAGATGTTGGAACTAGGGGTGATTCAAAAGTCCAACAATCCCTGGGCCTCCCACATGGTGCTGGTGCCAAAGAATGGATGGGAGCACCAGGTTCTGTGCGGATTACAGGAAATTAAATAGTCACACAGAGTCAGATGCTTACCCCATGTCTAGGACAGATGAGGCCCTAAAGCAGCTGGGTGGGGCTAAGTATCTTACAACCATTGATCTTACCAAGGGTTACTAGCAGGTGCCCTTGACTTCCAGTGCTAGAGAGAAGTCAGCCTTTGTGACTCCTTTTGGCTTGTATGAGTTCACAAAGATGCTCTTTGGGATAAAGAATGCCCCAGCAACTTTCCAGAGGCTGGTAGATCATATCCTGGCAGGGGCAGGAGGGGTTGCTCTTGCTTACCTAGATGATATTGACATCTGCAGCCATTCCTGGCCAGCGCACCTTCAGCATGTCCGGGAGGTGCTGGGCTGACTACACAGGGCAGGGTTGACCATTAAGCCGAGCAAATATCAACTGGGTATGGCAGAGGTCTCCTACATAGGACATAGAGTGAGGAATGGTGAAATAAGGCCAGAACCTGCCAAAGTGGAAGCCATTCAGGCATGGCCTGCACCTGTTACTAAAAAGCAGGTGAGGGCATTTATAGGGACAGCAGGGCACTACAGAAAGTTCTTACCCAGTTATAGTACCATAGCTGCTCCCCTCACAGACCTGACAAGGAAGAACAGGCCAGATAGGATAGTGTGAACCCCAGCTTGTGAGCAGGCATTCCAGAAGCTTAAAGAAGCTTTGGGAGGACCCCCTGTGTTAGCCAGTCCAGATTACAGCAAATAATTTGTTGTGCAGGTGGATGCTTCGAACCATGGGGTCAGGGCTGTATTTAGCCAGATTTCTTCATAGGGGGAAGAGTACCCAGTGGTTTATCTCAGTTGTAGGCTCCAACCTAGGGAGGAATGCTATGCAGCTGTAGAAAAGGAATGTCTAGCCATAAAGTGGGCACTGCAGAAACTTCAGCCTTATCTGTATGGAAGGAAATTCACTGTTATGACAGATCACAACCCCCTAACGTGGTTAAACAGAGCCAGACAGAAAAATGCCAAGTTGCCAAGATGGAGCCTGGGGTTGCAAGCATGTGATATATCCGTGCAGCACCGCAGTGGGATTAGCAATGCTAATGCAGATGGGCTCTCAAGACAGGGAACGGAGTAAGGTATATTCAGGTAGACCTCACTCCTTTAAGCAGGGTTTCCTCAAGGGTCACTTGAAAAGCTAGCTTGAGTTCTTCATGGGGGGGGGGGGGTATGTGAAGATTGGTTGAAGATAGGTGAAGGCTGCCAGCCTAGCCAGATATCATTTTAGAGATAATTCTGTCATCTGTAAATTTAAACCACAGGCTTGGGTCTTAAATGGTAAAAATAGGGTTACATTTGGTACTGAAAAAAAATGTAACCGTGCACTCTGCTGACCAAGTAAAGCATGTTGCGACCCTTTGATATTAAAACACAGAACCAGTAAGTCTAGAGTGAGGCATCCTACTTATTGTTTTAAGGCCAGAGTTAATGGCCAGAATTTGCATGCATAAATGTCCTTAATTGCTTGGTTTCTGCCCAGAGGTGAAGAATGTAATTGCAGTTTCTGTTAGCCTGGAAACCCAGGGAAGTGTGAAGAATGATGTAATGTGAACCAGGACTGTGATTTTAAAAACAGAGAGAATCAGAGAGCATTAAGCATTTTTGTCTTAACCATCCAACTCATCAGCACTGTCTTACTCTGTATGTAAGTTTATCTTAGATTGTGTTTTTCTCTTAGAAATAGCTAGAAACTAGAACAATTAGACTATTTTTCTTTGATGTCAGAACTGTACTGCTGAATTATTTTAAGTATTTCTCTGTGATCTCTGAACTCTTGACTAGCACTGTTTAGTAAAAGGTATTGTCTTGTATTTTGACTATTTGTTATTATTTTTAAGCCCTTTCAACTGTGGCTGTTTTTGTAGAGATAATTTAAGCTCTTTAGAGTACTTGCATGCCTTTGGTAAAATTGTACAAAGCCACTCCAATAGCTTTATCCCTGGGCTATACTACCAATTGGATAATAATAATGCACAGTAATAATTGGGCACCCTTTTAAGGGGCTTTGAGTAGCTGGTAAATATTAGTGGGTGGTGGCAGCTGGTACTACCGTATAGTCTGGGAAAAGGGGGCACAGCTGGAGTACCTGTGCCAGCCTTCCCCAGGAGTATCTGTGTGGTTATATAAACCCTTCTCAAAGTGTGTATGGGTGCGCACATGTGTGTCCGCTATTTGGGCAGGGACACAAAGCACTGGTTGGACAGAGAGGATGCCGGAGGTTTTAGCTTGCCCATTAGGCTGAGATCTGGACCCTATAGCTGCGCCAGTGGGGAGTCTTATTGGGGACCTGGAGAGCAAGGGAGTGACAAGCCCCCGACTGACTGTGATCTCTGTGTGCTGTTATGGGAAATTGCACTTTACTCTGTATTTGTTATCCTTTCCTCCTATATGAGACGCCCCTCACTGGTGTTAGTGGTGAGGATTCAGGCTCCTTGATTGCTGGGCCAGGGCATGGGCATCACAAAGGTGACATATGGACGCAGTTACCCAGAACTACTTTGCTGCCAGACTGAATGCCATCATCGCTCGTCAGCCTGAACACCCTTTGCTGTGCTGAATACCTCGCTGTCAGGTAAGTGCTCCATTGGAGTTTTTTTTTTTCTTCTTCTTACTGTCAGTGTTGTTTTCTTCTGGTTACCTGGGGGTCATGTCATCCAAGAAGGAAAATGTCAGTGTAGAAGGCAGAAGTGTAGAAGGCAGATTCCCCATAAAGATTGTCATGAGCAGTGTCTATTTTGTTTGGGTGCTTCCCACAACTGTACTTCTTGTAGTATTTATAAGATGGTGTGCCCAAGATTCTTAGAAGATGGTTGTCTTCCTTGGCCATGCATTTCGATTCTTTGGATGTGGATTTGGAGTCTGATGAGGGGCCTTTGTCTTTCTCTTCTCGTACTCCTTCTCCCTTGGCTTATGGCTGTGATGAAGAGGAATCCATTAGCCCTGAGTCTCCATTGGAGGAGCTGTCTTTTGGGGACACAGTAGCCAGAACAATGGAATACTTTAAGTAGGATTCTTTTCAGGTGTCTGTTATCCAGAAAGAAGTATTTTAAGTTGCTTCAGGTGGACACACCTAATCTGCTGCAGTACCTTCTGTACTGACTGCTTTGTTAGACACATTTGTAGCCACATCTAGACTCCTGATTCTCAGTCCTTTGCTCCTAAGAAACCTGACAGGTACTGTAAGGTTTCTGAGGAGTGTCATTTCCTGTTTGCGTCTGTCCTGCTGATCCTACTGTAGTGTCGGTCTCCTCTGACAAGCCTTCTAAGTTTTTTTTTCCCCAGTACCAAGTTCCTGCCTTTGGATAAGGATAGTAGGGCTATAGAGAGGATTGGAAAGACTGTCTATACTGCTGCCACCTTTGTCTTATGGGTCATTAATTACCAGACCCACATGACCACATATGCGCTGGCCTTGATTGCCTAAGCCTTTCAGGTTATTTCTGATCTCCTTAATTCTGAAGGAAAGTCCTCTTCTCTCTCTTTTTTGGGTTCTGCCTCTCAAGTGGCAAACCACACTGTCAAGTGCAGCTATGATGCTGCTGATGCCTCTTCAGAGCTGATGCCTTTGGGTCTGTCATGAGGCTTTTTTCCTGGCTTTATCTGTAGTCATTACTTGAAGACACTATGGCCAAATTGCTAGATGCTCCTTTGGATAATAAAAATCTGTTTCGGACTGCTGCTGCTGATATGAATAAGTTTCTTCAAGAAAAAAATTAAAGCTTTGCAGGACCTTAAATAAAATTTTGTGTCCCCCATCCCCAAGTTCCAGAGGAACTATCCTACTAGGTCTATTTTTGTTCATAAGCAGCCTCTTTGGGCCGCTAAAGACAGGAAGGGTGGTAGGTGAGCTCTTCCTGCTAAGTCTTCTCAGGCTGCTACATCCCAGAAGCCTCCTTTATCTGACAAACCTGCCTCTGATGTCCTTCAAGGATGCATCTGCAGTCCTTACAAATGGGTTGTCCTGTCGTCAGGCAGCCCTTCGGTCGGCCGGATTCCAAAGTCTGGGTCTGGCCTCGGCTGGTGTCGCACTTCACCCGACGTCATAGCTGCAGTTCTTCGGGTATAAAGGCATCAGCCGACGCCATTTTCCCCAGTCTTTCTTGTCGCGTGGCGCCCGAAGCAGAAGCTGTTCGCAAGTGCTGGTCGGTCAGAACCAGAGATTACTACTACAAGTACCGAAGACGTCTAAAAAGCTAAGTACCCCGTTGGGGACTCTTTCTTGCCTCAGCCGATGTCAGAAAAAGTGAATAACTGTTTAACTTGTGGGAAACAAATACCTCATAAAGATTTCCACTCTTACTGCTTACCTTGTTTAGGCCCAGACCACGACGTAGCAGCTTGTCCAGCCTGTGCTTCTTTCAACCGACGGACGCTTAGACGTCGGTCGGAATTTGCTGAAGAGTTTTTCGCCCGTTTCTGCTTACATTATGCCGTCGGATACTCCGACTACGCAAATTTCTAAAAAAACGCAAGGAAAAGGACCGACACTCGCGGTCCGCGGTTTCGGCCGAAACCGCGGTTAAGCCAACCGCGAGTGTCTCGGTTTCGGCTGAAACCGAGTCCACGGTTCTTCCTTCGGCCGAAAGCTTACCACTTACCGAGGCCTCATCCAGCCTGGCTGAATCTGCTACTGAAATCCCACCTGCTCTTGCAGGTTCGCAGGATTTATCTGATACTATCCCTTTGGATATTTCTACCCCTGCACGTGGAGCTGCTAGGCCTCCTGCATCCATGTCTATTAAGGCCTTTGCCAGGGCTAAAGCAGCAAAAACTACCAAATTTGTGCCTGCTAAGACCCCCTCTCACAGGCCTAGTTCCAGTTCACAAATGCTTAGTCTAGCAGAGGATCTCATTTCTTTGATCCGGGGATCCCAACCACATCCAGACAGGGCCTCTCTCCCACCTCCAGAGAAGAGGACTAGAGTAGAGCCCCCTGAGCCAGTTTCTTCAGATGGCTCCTCTGATGAGTCAGATAATTCAAACCCTCCAGAGGGCCCCTTTTATCCTTATGAGGACTCTGATGCAGAAGACTCCATTCCTTCTGCCTCTCCGCCTGAGGAATTTTCTTTTGGGGAAACCTTGCATGCTATGAGGGAACAATTTCAATGGCAGGGCCAGGATTTCTCAGACTCTAGGAAAAGGCTTAGAACCTTTTTGCATTTGCCACAGCATAGGCCTTTAGCCATTCCTCCAGTACTTACTGTTGTGGATGATGCTTTTAATGATGCTTGTACTGCTCCTGATTCTCTTCCTCCGGCCCTGCTAAGCCCGATAGGTACTACAGGGTTCCGGACACACATTATCATTTGTATAAGGCCCCTTTGCAGATCCCGAAACTATCTCCCAGGGACCCAAGGCTGTAGCAGCAGCTTCTACCAAAAACCCCCTCCCCTCTGAAAGGGAATCTAGGGCCTTAGAGAGATGGGGTAAAAAAGTTTACACTTCTGCTACTCTTTCAGCTAGGGCCTTGAACTGTCAATTCCACATGATTCAGTATCAGGAATTTATGTTAGACCAATTAACTAAAAAACTGTCCTCGGATGAACCATTAGACAAAAAAATCTGTACAGGAAATGGTACATAACATTCAGCAGGTCAGTAATCATTCCTTAAAATGCGGCTATGATGCACTGGAGGCTTCCTTTAGATCAGCCATGACTGGCACAGTGATCAGAAGACATGCATGGTTGAAAGAGCAGTCCTTACCAGACCATGTAAAATCAAAGCTCCTAGATGCTCCCATGGATAAGCTCAATTTGTTTGGCTCCCCTGCGCAGCAGGTGCTGAATGAAGAAGGTGGAAGAGAAAGTAAAATCTGTCCAGACAGTCAAGGATTTCTTGCAGGTCCAGCCTCCAAGGTTTAGCAGGAACTGGCCTTCCAAGAATTGGTCCTTTCCAGACACCTCCAGAGCTCCGAGAGGCAGGAATAGGTGCTCAAGAGGCAGGGGTCAATCCAGAGGTGCCTACAGGGGACGTCAGTGGCAGGATAACAACCAGCGAGGTACAGCCACAGATCCAGCCACCACCACTTCCACAGGACAATCACAGTGACTTGGCTCTGGCACCGCCTACCAGGGAACAACTAGAAGCACCCTTAGGCGGGAAGCTAGCCTTATTTTCAGTAAACTGGCATTACATCACAGGAGACAAATGGATTTTACAGACAATAGACCAAGGTTACAGGTTTCACTTCCATACTCTACCAAAGAAGAGAGGAATGCCAAGCCTACCTCCAAATCAGAAGACAGAAGCTCTAGAAGAAATAACTCACTTACTAAGGATGAGAGCTATAGAAAGGGTACCATCTATGGAACAAGGACAAGGATTTTACTCCAGACTCTTCCTGGTACCAAGAAAAGAAAACCAATGGAGACCTATTCTCGACCTGTCCGCTTTAAACACATACCTCATTGTTCCAAAATTCAAAATGCTGACCCTACAGCAGCTTCTTCCCATGCTGGGCAAGGAGTCTTGGCTGGTAACTCTAGATCTCAAGGAGGCATACCTGCACGTCCCCATACGACCAAATTGCAGAAGATACCTCAGATTTCTTGCAGGATCAGAGCATTATCAATTCTCAGCATTGCCCTTTGGCTTATCTACTGCCCAGAGTATTCACGAAATGCCTGGCATCAGTAATTGCTCATTGCAGGCTTCAGGGAATTCAAATTTATCCTTACCTGGACGACTGCCTGTTACAAGCGGACAACAAAACAAATTAACAAAAGATTTGGACTGGGTCATTCATCTACTACAAGCCCTGGGATACACAGTCAATATAAAAAAGTCAAGGCTGATACCATCCCAAAGGATAACCTTCTTGGGTGCAGATTTGGACACATCAAAACAAATGGCATTCCTGACAGTAGAAAAACAGGAGCAACTCCCTTTCTACTTCATGGCATTAACAAAGCAGAACCAGCTAACAGCAAGAAAAGTCCTGCAAGCTCTCGGTTACATGGCATCCTGCATAATATTGATTCCACATGCCAGACTACATATGAGGAAGTTACAGTGGTACCTAAGGAATTTATGGTCTCAGCACAAGCACAGCCTAGAAACCCAGATTCCAATAATTCCATGCCTGAAACAAGAATTCCAATGGTGGGCTCAGGCCTGTCAATCAAACAAGGGACTGCCCTTCCACAGCACTCAACCAAGCCAAACCATCACAACAGACGCCTCAGACCTCGGTTGGGGGGCGCACATGCTGGACAAGTGCATACAAGGCTTATGGACTCAAGACCAGCTGCACCTACACATAAATCAAAAGGAAATGCTGGCAGTAAAACTGGCAATTCAGGCATTCAGACCATTTCTTCGATAGGGTCAACTGCTGATAAGGACGGACAACACCACAGTCATGTGGTACATCAACAAACAGGGAGGCACACATTCATACCCTCTATGCCGGATGGCAATGGACCTCTGGAATGTGGCACTGAGCTTCAACATTCAGCTTCAAGCAATTTTTGTGCCAGGAAAAGAAAATATACTAGTAGACATCCTAAGCAGAACTACCACGGATGCCCACGAATGGATGCTGCATCCGGACATCTTCAAAACCATTACAGGGAAATGGGGACTACCAGAAATAGACTTATTTGCATCCCCACACAATCACCAACTGAAAAATTCTGCACAAGGACGTACCACCCACTTGCTTGGAAAGTGGACTCCTATCTTTCAGTTGGAAAACCTGACAGCATATGCATTCCCACCTCTTCCTTTGATGCACAAGGTGCTATTGAAGATCAAAGAAGACCGTCCAAGGATCATCCTGATAGCTCCAGTCTGGCCAAGGCAACATTGGTACCCATTACTGAGGAGCATGTCTCGGGAACAAATATGGCCTCTGCCCCTAGTTCCCTTGCTGTTAACACAGAACAACTTCAAAACCCTGCATCCAAACCTGAAAACACTGCAGCTGGCTGCCTGGAACATTGCATAAGACCAAATAACCCAGATTTATCTCAAAGGGTTAAAGACATTATCTTGGAGGCTCGCAGACCCTCAACAAGAAAAAATTATTCAGCAAAATGGAAAAGATATCTCATTTGGAGTACTGCAAAAGGAGAGAATGTGTCACTGGTAAACATAGCTAACATCCTGGAATACTTGGCAGAGCTCTTCCACAACGGCCTGTCCTATTCTTCCATTAAGATTCATGCATCAGCTATTTCAGCAGAATACAACTTGGATCCTCCAGTCTTCTCACATCCTCTGCTCAGGCAGTTTCTGAGAGGGATTAAAAATGTAAAGCCACCTAGGAAGCCACCATTGCCAGCATGGGACTTGAACTTTGTACTAGAAAAGTTGACACTCCCTCCTTTCGAGCCAGCAGCAACAGCAGAATTGCAGTACTTATCATGGAAAACTGCTTTCCTGCTTGCAATCACTTCAGCAAGAAGGGTATCTGAGCTACAGGCATTAATGGCAGTACAGCCCTTCCTGATCTTCCATCAAGATAGAGTGTCCATGAGAACTAATCCTACTTTTATGCCAAAGGTGGTCTCCAGGGTATCTTTAAATCAAGCTATCCACCTACCTACATTCTTCCCCAACCCACAGAACAGGGGAGAAAGACTGTTGCATACCTTGGATGTACATAGACAATTACGTTACTACCTGGACAGGACCAAGAGCAATAGAAAGACTGACCAGCTACTGGTAGCATATGCGACAGGGATGGAAGGAAAAGCAATTTCAAAACAGACAATCTCTAAGTGGATAGGAAATTGCATTAGATTTTGTTACTCCTACCATGGGAAGAAAACTCCAGAAAACATCAGGCCACTACCACAGCTTTTTTACGAGGAGTGGCTACCAAAGACATTTTAGAGGCTGCTACTTGGAGCTCTGTGCATACATTTGCCAAGCATTATAATTTACCTTTATACTCCAGATACCGAGCAGGTTTTGCCACTGCTGTTTTGCAAGGGATCTTAACTACACCATAATCTTATTTCTCCTCCTCCCCCAGTTTGGCTATGGTATTCTATCCATTTGTAAGGACTGCAGATGCATCCTTGAAGGACATAGTACAGTTTTGTACCTACCATAAATGTAGATGTCCGATAGGCATGCATCTGCAGTCAGGATAACCACCCTCCTTCCCCTCTGTGGTACTCCTAGGGTATTTGCCCATCTTGTAGCTAGCTGGGGGAATCTATTATGGTGTATTTGTTTGTATATATGTACATACATGCTTATTTTTTGTTTGCTCTCTACTATTTGGAACCATTTGCATTTATCCAAATTTAGCCTTCCTAAAGGGCACCTGGCATCTGGGGCAAGAAACACTGAGGAAAATGGCGTCGGCTGATGCCTTTATACCCGAAGAACTGCAGCTATGACGTCGGGTGAAGTGCGACACCAGCCGAGGCCAGACCCAGACTTTGGAATCCGGCCGACCGAAGGGCTGCCTGACGACAGGACAACCCATTTGTAAGGACTGCAGATGCATGCCTATCGGACATCTACATTTATGGTAGGTACAAAACTGTACTTTTCCAATTTTGCCCCTCCCAACCCTTTTCCCAGGTTCCTGTGTCCCTTCGGCTCTCTCTGTGTCTTCCAAACTGGCAACTCATCACTTCAGATTCTTGGGTTCTGTCCATATCTGTCAAGGTTACTTCATGATGTGGAAATCTTCCTCCTTTTTCAGGAATTCCTCAACCTTCTTGAGAGCAACTTCCCCGATTCTCAGAGGTTCTTGTGTACCTGGTGGACCAGGGCACTATTTAGCCTGTCCTTCCTTCTCAAGTAGGAAAGGGATTTTATTCTAGAATGTTCCTAGTTCCTCAAAAGGAGGACACTTGGAAGCCTATTCTGGATCTTTACTTCCAACACTTTTCTCAAGGTTCCTTACTTTCAGATGCTTTCTCTTCAAACCCTGATGTCCTTCATGGATGCATCTGCAGTCATAACAACTGGGTTGTCCTGTCGTCAGGCAGCCCTTCGGTCGGCCGGATTCCAAAGTCCGGGTCCGGCTTCGGCTGATGTCGCACTTCACCCGACGTCATCTCTGCTGGTCTTCGGGTATAAAGGCATCAGCCGACGCCATTTTCTTCAGTCTTTCTTGCCGCGTGGCGCCCGAAGCAGAAGCTGTTCGCAAGTGCCGGTCGGTCAGATCCAGAGATTACTACTACCGAATACTCCGAAGACTTCTAAAAGCTAAGTACCCCGTTGGGGACTCTTTCTTGCCTCAGCCGATGTCAGAAAAAGTCAATAACTGTTTAACTTGTGGGAAACAAATACCTCATAAAGATTTCCACTCTTACTGTTTGCCTTGTTTAGGCCCAGACCACGACGTAGCAGCCTGTTCGGCCTGTGCTTCTTTCAACCGACGAACGCTTAGACGTCGGTCGGAGTTTGCTGAACAGTTTTTCGGTTCTGATTTTGCGTACATTATGCCGTCGGATCCTCCGACTACCCAAATTGTTAAAAAACGCAAAGAAAAAGACCGACACTCGCGGTCCGCGGTTTCGGACGAAACCATGGTTAAGCAAACCGCAAGTGTCTCGGTTTCGGCCGAAACCGAGAAAACTGATCAGAGTACAGCCGAATCAATGACTACTACTGAGGCTCCGGTTACTTTTCTTGAATCGGCCTCAGAAATTTTACCTACTACAGTGGTTACTAGTGACTTATCAGACACCATCCCTCTGGATGTCTCTACTCCAGCACGTGGTGCTGCTAGGCCTCCTGCAGCCATGTCTATTAAGGCCTTTGCCAGGGCTAAAGCTGCCAAATCTACTAAGTCAGTGCCTGTTAAACCCCCCTCAACCAGGCCCACTTCTAGTTCACAAATGCTTACTCTGGCAGAAGATTTAATATCCTTAATTAGGGATCTCAATCCCACCCAGACAGGGCCTCTCAGCCCCCAGAAAAGAGACCTAGAGCAGAGCCCCTCGAGCCTGTGTCCTCTGATGATTCTGCGGAAGACTCAGATATTACAGACCAGCCAGAGGCTCCTTTCTCCAATTTTGAGGACTCAGATGCTGAAGAATCCATTCCAGCTGCTTCTCCACCAGAAGAATTCTCCTTTGGGGAAACCTTACATGCCATGAGAGAACATTTCCAATGGCAGGAACAGGATTTTTCAGACTCCAGAAAAAGACTTAGGACTTTTCTGCACCTACCACAACACAGGCCCTTAGCTATACCTCCTGTCCTCTCTGTTGTGGACGATGCATTTAATGATGTTTGCACTACACCAGATTCTTTACCTCCAGCACCTGCCAAACCAGATAGATTTTACAGGGTGCCAGACACTCATCATCACCTTTACAAGGCCCCACTTGCAGACCCCGAAACTATATCCCAGGGCCCTAAGGCAGTAGACTCGACCACAGCAAAAAACCCTATTCCTTCTGAAAGGGAAGCCAGGTCTTTAGACAGATGGGGCAAAAAGGTTTACACCTCTGCTACTCTCTCAGCTAGAGCTTTAAACTGTCAGTTTCACATGATACAATACCAAGAGTTCATGCTTGATCAGTTAACTAAAAAGCTATCCTCTGATGACTCTATAGATAAGAAAAACCTATTAGAAATGGTAAATAACATACAACAGGTTAGTAACCATTCCTTAAAATGTGGCTATGATGCACTGGAGGCTTCATTTAGATCAGCCATGACTGGCACAGTGATAAGAAGACATGCATGGCTGAAGGAACAAGTTTTACCGGATCATGTTAAAGCTAAGTTATTAGATGCTCCTATGGATAAGACCAGTTTGTTTGGTACACCTGCCCAGCAGGTAATGAAGAAAATGGAAGAAAAGGCAAAATCTGTACAAACAGTTAAAGATTTCTTGCAGGTTCAGCCTCCAAGGTTTAGCAGGAACTGGCCTGCCAAAAATTGGTCCTTTCCTGACTCCACAAGATCCCAAAGGGGCAGGAATAGACGTTCCAGAGGCAGAAATCAATCCAGAGGGGGTGCCTACAGAGGACGACAGTGGCAAGGTAATAACAGAGCCACAGGCACAGCCACTGCCACTACAACAGGGCAATCTCAGTGACTTGATTCTAACTCCGCCTACCAGGGAACAAATAGCAGCACCCTTA
This sequence comes from Protopterus annectens, assembly GCF_019279795.1. Lineage (NCBI taxonomy): Eukaryota > Metazoa > Chordata > Ceratodontiformes > Protopteridae > Protopterus > Protopterus annectens. The sequence goes on from NC_056732.1 coordinate 121,667,808, forward strand.
GGCGGAAAATTAACCTTATTTTCAAAGAACTGGCACTACATCACAAAAGACAAGTGGATTTTGCAAACCATAGACCAAGGTTACCGGTTCCACTTCCACACTCTACCAGTCAAAAGAGGAATGCCAAACCTACCTCCAAATCAAAAAACAGAAGCTCTACAGCAGATAATACAATTAACAAAGATGAGAGCTGTGGAAAGAGTACCAATAACAGAACAAGGCAAAGGATTCTACTCCAGACTATTCCTAGTTCCAAGAAAGGAAAAAGTTGGAGACCTATTCTCGATCTGTCCACCTTAAACACATACATCATTGTCCCAAAATTCAAAATGCTGACCCTACAGCAACTTCTTCCCATGCTGGGCAAGGAGTGTTGGCTGGTAACTCTAGATCTCAAGGAGGCATACCTGCACGTCCCCATTCGACCAATTTGCAGAAGATACCTCAGATTTCTTGCAGGATCAGAGCACTATCAATTCTCAGCATTGCCCTTTGGCTTATCTACTGCCCAGAGTATTCACAAAATGCCTGGCATCAGTAATCGCCCACTGCAGACTACAGGGAATCCAAATTTATCCATACCTGGACGACTGCCTGCTACAAGGGGACAACAAAAGCAAGCTGACAACAGATTTACAAAGGGTCATTTACTTGCTACAAGCACTGGGATACACAGTCAATTTGCAAAAGTCAAGGCTGATTCCATCCCAAACAAGGACATTCTTGGGCTGAATTGGACACAGTAAAACAAATGGCATTCCTAACTGCAGAAAAACAAAAGATCTCCTCTTTACTTCTTGGCACTAACAAACCACAGCAAGCTAACAGCAAGAAAAGTTCTGCAGGCCTTGGGCTTCATGGCATCATGCATAATCTTGGTTCCACATGCCAGACTGCATATGAGAAAACTACAATGGTACCTAAAGAATTTATGGTCCCAACACAGGCACAGCCTAGAAGCAGAAATTCCACTAATTCCATGCCTAAAACAGGAGTTCCTATGGTGGGCTCAAGCATGCCAGTCAAACCCAGGCTTACCCTTTCACAAATATCAAGCAAGCCAAACCATCACAACAGACGCCTCAGACCTAGGATGGGGGGCTCACATGCTGGACAAATGCGTGCAAGGATTGTGGACGCAGGACCAGCTTCACCTGCACATCAACCTAAAAGAAATGCTGGCAGTAAAACTGGCAATCCAAAAATTCAGACCATTTCTCAAAGAAGGCCATTTGATGATAAGGACAGACAACACCACAGTCATGTGGTACATCAACAAACAAGGAGGCACTCATTCATACCCCCTATGCAGAATGACTTTGGACCTTTGGAACCTGGCACTCAGCTGCAGCATCCAGTTACAGGCAATGTTTGTACCGGGAAAGGAGAACACTCTAGCAGACATGTTAAGCAGAACCACCTCGGATGCTCACGAATGGATGCTACACCCGGACATCTTCAAGACCATCACAAAGAAATGGGGAATGCCACAGATAGATCTATTCGCTTCCCCTCTCAACCACCAGCTCAAAACATTCGGCACAAGGACATTCCATCCACTTGCATCGAAAGTGGATTCGCTCTCCTTCAGCTGGAAAGGCCTGACAGCATATGCATTCCCACCTCTTCCCTTGATACACAAGGTATTACTAAAAATCAAGGAGGAACGTCCAAGGATAATCCTGATAGCTCCAAACTGGCCAAGACAACACTGGTACCCATTGCTGAGGAGCATGTCTCGGGACAACATGTGGCCAATACCCCTGATGCCTTTGATGTTAACTCAGAACAACTACAGCATCATGCATCCAAACCTAAAAACGTTGCAACTGACTGCATGGCACATCACATAGCAGCAACTATTCCAGATCTTTCCCAAAGGGTTAAAGACATTATCCTTGAAGCCCGCAGACCTTCAACAAGAAGGAACTATGCAGGAAAATGGAAAAGGTTTGTCATTTGGAGTGCTGAAAGAGGGAAGGATGTGTCGAATATAGATATGGCTAACATTCTGGAGTACTTGGCAGAGCTTCTACATACAGGCCTGTCCTATTCCTCCATCAAGATACATGCATCAGCTATTTCAGCAGAATACAGTTTTGATCCACCTGTCTTCTCGCATCCTCTACTCAGGCAGTTCCTCGGAGGGATCAAGAATGTAAAACCTCCTAGGAAACCACCACTGCCAGCCTGGGATTTGAACTTTGTGCTAGAAAAGTTGACTCTCGCACCTTTTGAACCAGCAGCAACAGCAGACCTACAGCATCTTTCATGGAAAACTGCTTTCCTACTGGCAATAACCTCAGCAAGGAGGGTTTCTGAACTTCAGGCCCTAATGGCAGTACAACCCTTCCTAATCTTCCACCAAGACAGAGTGTCCATGAGGACTAATCCTACATTTATGCCTAAGGTGGTATCCAGAGTATCCTTAAACCAGGCAATCCACCTGCCTACCTCCTTCCCCAACCCACAAAACAGAGGGGAAAGAATGCTGCATACCTTGGATGTACACAGACAGCTACGCTACTACCTGGACAGAACAAAAAGTAACAGAAAAACTGACCAGCTTTTTGTAGCCTATGCAACAGGAAGGGAAGGAAAAGCAATTTCCAAACAGACAATCTCCAAATGGATAGGAAATTGCATACGATTCTGTTACTCCTTCCATGGAAAACCAATTCCACAGAACATACGACCTCATTCTACAAGAGCAACAGCCACTACCACAGCCTTCTTACGAGGAGTGGCAACCAAGGACATTATTGAGGCGGCTACTTGGACCTCCGTGCATACATTTGCCAAGCATTATAATTTACCTCTGTATTCCAGATCCCGAGCAGGGTTTGCCACTGCTGTACTGCAAGGAATCTTAACCACACCATAATCTATTCTTCCTCCTCCCCTAGTTGGCTATGGTATTCTACCCAGTTGTTATGACTGCAGATGCATCCATGAAGGACATAGTACAGTTTTGTACCTACCATAAATGTAGATGTCCGAACTGGATAGCATCTGCAGTCAGGATTACCCACCCTCCTTCCCCTCTGTGGTACTCCTAGGGTATTTACCCTCCTAATAGCTAGCTGGTGGGGGGGAGTCTCTTATGGTGTATTTGTTTGTATATATGTACATACATGCTTATTTTTTGTGTTTGCCTTCTATCCTTTGGGAAACATTGGCATTTTTACCCAAAATTTAGCCTTCCAAGAGGGCACCTGGCATCTGGGGCAAGAAACACTGAAGAAAATGGCGTCGGCTGATGCCTTTATACCCGAAGACCAGCAGAGATGACGTCGGGTGAAGTGCGACATCAGCCGAAGCCGGACCCGGACTTTGGAATCCGGCCGACCGAAGGGCTGCCTGACGACAGGACAACCCAGTTGTTATGACTGCAGATGCTATCCAGTTCGGACATCTACATTTATGGTAGGTACAAAACTGTACTTTTCTCTGTTGCTGCCCCAAGCCTTTCTGGTGTCCATGAATCTGAAGGATGCTTACCTTAATATTCCTACTCGCCCTCTTTTCAGGACGTTTTTGCATTTTTCTATTTCTTCCTCTCATTTCAGTTCTCTGCCTTGTCGTTTGACCTCTCTACTGCCCCAAGGGTGTTCACAAAATGCCTAGCTGTTGTGATTGCCTTTTGCAAGCTTCAAGGCATTCAGATTTTTCCTTATCTAGGTGACCTGTTGCTTCAGGCACCTTCTCCCAGTTGCCTGTTGCAGGTTCTGGCGTTCATCACATCTTTCTTTTAAAGTCTGGGGTTCACAGTCAACTTCCAAAAATCTGTTTTGATCCCCCTCTCAGGATCATGTGTATCTGGGCTGCAGGATTCAGAAAGTGCCAGTGGTGGCCTCTATTCCACCTCCAAAGGTTTTGTCCTTCACAGTTTTCTTTCAGTGTCATTGTCTTCTTCTACCAGCTATTCTAGCCAGTGAGTTTTTTCAGGCCCTAGGTTTCATGACCTCTTCTATTCCAATGCTCCCTCTTGCCAGACTGCATATGAGGAAACTTCAGTAGTACCTCAAGTCAGTTTGGCTTCAGCCCTGCCACCCTCTGGATTTCAGAGTGCATCTCCTTCCTTGTCTAAAGAGGGAATTCGAGTGGTGGATTCAACAATTCACCCTCAAGCTAGGCCTGCCCTTTCAGCCTCCAGTTCGTTCCCAAGAGCTGATCACCGATGCTTCAAACATGGGGTAGGGTGCTTCCTGTGGTCATCTGAAAGTTCAGGGTCACTGTCCTTCCCATCAAAAGTCAGACCATGTCAGCATCAGAGAGATGAGAGCTCTGATTCTGTCCTTTCAGACTTTTCATCCCCATGATCCTCTGGGCCCCCTGCAAGTTTACCCAAACAACACCACACTAATGTGGTGTGTCAACAGAAGGGGGCACAAAGTCTTACCTTCTTTGCAGGCTGGCTCTTCAGGCCTAGAACCTAGCTATCAAGTTGTCAGCTAACTTTTCAGGCAGTATATATTCCTTCAGAGCACAGTTTAGTAGCAGACTCTGAGCAGTTATAAAACAGCAGGCTCACAAATGGATGCTCCACATAGATGTGTTTCTGGACATAGTCCATTGCTGTGGTATTCCTCAAGTAGATGCTTTTGTCTCCTCTCTGAACAGGCAGCTCCCACTTTTCTGTCAAGAGTGCCATGCCATCTGGTGTGGAAGATGGACGCTCTTTCTTTCCCTTCGAAAGGAATGTTTGTTTATGCTTTCCCCTCCCCTTCCTCTCCTTCCAAGAGTCCTGCAGAAGATTTAGCTGGACTCCCCCAAAATCTTGCTAGTGACTCCCTTTTTGTTAAGAGAGCACTGGTTCCCCTCATAATGCATCAGACCAGTGGCAATCGCCGCAAGTTGCCACACCAGTTGGACTTCTTCACACAGGGCACTCATCCATACTCACTTGTCCACTCTTCAACTGAGTCTGTGGGTGATAGGGTTTGATTCCTTTAAGGCACATCTTTTCTGAGGATGTGATCAGGGTTTTAACAGGAGGCAAGAAATCTCGCAATTAGAAAGTCTGATACATGTTCAGATGGAAAAGATTTTTCTCTTTGGTGCCTTGCTGCTAGCCAGGACCCTTTTTCAGTTGAGGTCCCTCTGGTTCTGGCCTATTTGTGTGAGCTGTTCAGTCTGGCTTGGCCTATTCTTCTGTGAAGGCCCATTTGTCAGCTGTTTCTCTGTCTACCCATGAATCCTCCTTTGGCTTCTTGTTTTGAGGTCAAACAATTGCTTAAAGGCATCTTGCATCTTAGACCCCCAAGGAAATCTATTTCTCCTCCTTGGGAACTTAATTTTGTTTTAGAAAAATTGACTCGGACTCCTCCTGAGTCTGCATTTTTAGCTTCTCTGCAACTTTGTACCTGGAAGACTGTCTTGTTACTTGGTCTTACTTCTGTTTAGAGGGTTTCTGAACATTAGACCCTTAGGCCATTCCGCCTTTTTTGGTTCACAGAGACAGGGTGTCTCTTTGTACTAATCTGTCTTTTATGCCCAAGTTTTTTAGTAAGTTGTTAAATCAGGCAGTACAACTCTCTCTCTTTTTTTTTTTTTCTGCTCTACAGTCTGCTAGTGAGTGGGCCCTGCATACCTTGGATTTGCACCGACAACTTCGGTACTATTTAGATAAAACTAAGACCATTTATAAGCCTGACCATTTTTTTGTTTCTTTTCATCCTAGGACTTTACACTGTTTCCAAGCAAGTCATCTCCCCCAGATATCTAAGGCCATTTCCTTTTGTTATTTTTTTCATGGCAAGTGTCTATCTTCTTCAGTTAGAGCTCATTCCAGAAGTGCTCATGCTTCCAGTGGTAATTTCTTCAAGAATTTGGACACCACTTCCACCCTTAAAGTTGCTACCTGGTCCTCCGTGCATACCTTTACTAGTCATTATACATTGAATATGCTTAGTAGTACCGTCCTGCATGGGTTTGTTGCGGGCTGTTCCTAGCCTTCCACCTCCCACTCCTTTTCATGAGATTTTGTACTGTTCCTACACTGTGATATATAATGACCTAGTTATGTAAATCTTACCATAACAATCAATGTCCTTCCCTTCACTGCTGCAGTATTCAGTCCCTTTTACTTCTGCTTTTTCTTCACTTGGATGTGCATAGTTTCCTTTTTGTCCTACAAAGACTGTTCTCTACTGGGGCAATTCAGTTCAGGGTAACTGTGTCTGTATGTCACGTTTATGCCATATGTCTTGTGCGGGAAGCATACATATGACATATGGCACATACAAGATCTAAAGGCTTACTGGTATACAGGCCAGACGTTGGACTATTCTTGGCAGGAGATCCCTATAGTTAAGAAAACTGCAACAGTGAAGACCGGGACATCTACTGTTATAGTAAGATTTTTGCATAACTGTACTTTATTAGGTCATCATAAAAGCCAACCAACAGAACAAAATGAGAATAAATAGAAGCATTTTTCTGTGTGGTTGCGGGACAAAATCTAAATCCAAACTTGGCAATGTCTGACACTTTGAGCATCTCTTCAACTTATTCAGCAATGGACTATGCTGTCCACGTATTTAAGGTCCTGCGTGTCAGCAAGGCCTTCCATGAAGATTTATGCCTTTCTAAGGCCTTCAGCTAGCAATTGTGTTCCTTTTTGTTGTCTGTATTTCATTCTGTAGAAACTCCGCCACTATTTGAACCAGAAAAACTGGATTAGAAAATATTTCTGTCCTGGATGACTCTTTCTTGGTCATCATAATGTCATTAAGGAAGATATCACAAACACAACCCTTATAAAATCATTGTATTTAATCTTCTATAAAGAGAATATAGCTCTTCAAACTATACCCTCTTTTACTTCTGAAATGGCCAGAGAGTCTAAATTGAATCAGACCATTAACCTTCTCATTTTCCTTTTTTTAAACTTGTGCTGTAACAAAGTTATATACTTTTTCCTTTGTGTGGATGGTCACAGGTAGATATTTTACCTTGTTAAAACAAAATTGTTCAGAAAGCAAGACCAGGTGTTAATTTCCTATGCAACCCAGTGAAAGCATTTTAAAATGGCCAAGATTACCCTCTTCATATGATTATCAGAATGCTAGACAGGAGTCCAGGGAAGTAAATACTGTGGGAAGAAATAGCCAGAGAATTGTTATGGCCAGGCTTGTATAGGCCCTAGGGCCGATAGCCTAGTACCAACCTATGAACAAAATATATAGTTGCTATCTGCTCCAGAAACCCTTTCCACTAGAGACATAGTTAGTGGCATTCCTGCATAATGTAGCAGTAAACAATACTTGCACTGTGGCCATTTGATCTTCACTAAGTTATTTTGCAACAAACTAGACATCATACCACTAAAAGAGCATTGTCATCTTTTGTGGCTGTTGCTGTCAAAGGGATGCTGTAATGACCAGGGCCACTAAGCAGGATTGTCTAGGAGCTGCTGTCCTAATGATTACTGAAGATAGACCATTTCTTATCCTGTATGAAAGCTTTTAGTACTTGCCATACGCTGGATCAGTGGCATACAGGGATGGAGTCTTGATTGCAGCCTGTATGATTCAAGTTTGAGTAGTGGCTTAGTGGCTTGGATTCTGGAGGAGCTAAACACCTGGTGTTTAGGAGCCTCCTATAAAATTGAGCCACCTAGTTAATTTCCAAAGACCTTCATGAAACCGGTTACTGTTTTAGGTTCTTAGGTTAATAAATTAGGCAGTTCACTTGGTGGACCATTTGTAGCCTAGCCACAAGATCCAAATAAGAAATTGTTAAGACTTGAATTAATGCTAGACCCCATCAGATTGAAGTACATTATACTTGGTTTCAACCCCTTTGCATGAAGGCTTGAGGGGCCACACTGGGGGCCCAGTTACTTGTTGCTGCCCAAAAAATCATCCAGGTTGCACTTAAAACAGACTGGGAACTACTGTGCTTTATCTCCAAGGGGAGTCTGTTCTATAAGTGTAATTTTCTGATAGAAATATATTTTACCAGCAGGTTGTTTTTACTTTTTGGTGGAAGTTTAGCCTCTAGAGCAGGTCTTTAGGGTGTTAGTTTTGTGGATGTATAGGAGGTGGCATATGACCAAATCTTTTGTGGCTGTATGCTAGATAAAGGTTCCCTTTCTGAAGTTGATAGGAAACAGAAAAAAAAAAGAGACCACTTTAAGGCTATCATGGTAGCTCAAAGAGGACATGCCCTTAATTGGAAACTGTGGTCTGTCAAGCTGGATCATAAGTGTAGGCATATGCTTATAAAAAGGGAGCATTATACTCTAATTACTGCCTTGATAGGGGATGAGTAGAGGGAGGTGATGACTTCTTAGATCAAGAAGATATACCCCTGGTGATTCATCTGGCTACATAAAAGGATTTCCTAACAGTGGACTCACTGGCCAAAGGATAGTTCACTGTCTTTGAAAGTGTCCAAGTCCCGAATAACAGAGTCATTTTGTAAGTGGATGTCATCTTTATAAAAGGCACATGAGTGCACAGGTTTGTCAAAGGACACAATGCTTCATTTTTTGGCATTTAATTTGAGTCTGTGATTCAGGTACTACTTATTAGTGCGTGTTAGGCCCTCCTGAAGAATCCAGAGATCATTTGGGGAATTTATGACTGCTAAAAGTTTGCACTTGTCTGCTACAGGCCTTTGGTGTTGACCCTGACTTCAGAGAAATGGATACAAAAGAGTAGTAGTCCCAAGAATTATCTCTGGAGATCACTGCTGGCACCTGCTCTTTTCGAAGAGAGTGTACCCCAATACTAAAAGATTGGATTCTGTCAGTGAACCAGTTTTCCTTCTAAACATTGATTTCTATGTTAGGTACACCATGTGGATTGATTTGCCAGAGTTTAATATCTCTCTTAACTTATTAAGAAAAGACCACCAAGTTTAGGAGGCAGGGTATGCCTTTAACTAAATCCAGGACCCAAACCAGTTTGAGTTTAAGGCTGCCTGTGCCCTTGTTAAGAAGTTAAAAAATGACCCTTGTTAAGAAGTTAAAAAATGATGTGCATCACTGCCTTGCAGATACTGCTGGTGAGGCCTATTGGTCTTTAGTTAACTGAATCAGTAGTGGCTCCTTCCATAGTCTTCCTTTGGTATAGGCCAACTAGGCTGACAGTGAATAGACTTAATAACTGGTCTGCCAGACTATGTTTACAAAATCTTATGCAAAACAGTTTGGCTCCACAAAGGGGGTGATAAGGTGCCCTGGTAACATCCAGGTAACAGCAGAAACTGGAATCAAATTTGATTATATTGAAAAAGAACTGCACAAACTGGGTTTGAACAAAGTACAGGGAAGAAACGGAATTCGTAATAATGACATGAGAACACGTCAAGAACTTACAGTACAGTTATATCTATTTATTTACTAGGTCATATAAATATGGGGATATTCCTCAAGACTAGAGACATGCACTTATTATACCTGTCTTTAAGGGGAAAGGAGAGTAGGACAAACCCAGAGTCATATAGACCCTTAAGTCTGCTTTTGTGGTGTGGAAAACAATGGAAAAGGTAATACTGGATAAATTATTGTCAGAACTGGATAGGCTGGGACTTGAGATCCCTCATAAAATCCTCCAAAGCTAAGCTAGTTATGAAAACAAAATTGCCACTGATTCTAAAGACAACCACAAAGCATTCTATAGCTGTGTCAAAAATCTCAATGGCAACACTCAGATCTGCTCTGAGTTACAGCACAATGACACTAAATACACCAGAACTGATATTGCCAACATCCTGACAGATAGGTTCAATGCTAACTTTACCCCCCCTCACCCCCTAAAGGGCCCATCTTTATACCGGAAGAATGCAAAGTTCCTGTAATCATGGCTGCACAGGTAAAAACTTCACTCTCCAAAGCCAAGAACACAGCATCCATGGGACCTGACAACATCCCATGCTGCCTTTTACATGAACTACAGAATGAACTGGCACCCCATCTAAGTACCATGTTCAGCCATAGCCTCACCTCAGGCTTTGTGCCCATTGGGTGGCGCACCGCGACAGTTGTCCCACTCCACAAAGGGGGGGCCACAACAGACCCCGGGAACTACTACCCCATTAGCCTGACGAGCCTCATCTACAAGGCCATGCAACGTATCATCATGGAACTCATAAACAAAGACATTGGAGATCTCCAATCCCTGGACCCCACACAGTTTGGGTTTGTAAAAGGCAGATCATGTCTCCTAAACCTGATAGACTTCTTTGAAGTAGTCACCAAAGCCATAGATGAGGGTAAGGTGGTTTACACAGCCTATCTAGATCTCGCCAAGGCGTTCGACACCATCCCCCACTCTGGAATTAAAGATAAACTCACTAAACTAGGCATAAATCCCTATGTCACAAGATGGGTTGCCAACTGGCTTACTGAAAGAACCCACACTGTGAAAGTAGCAGACTCCAAATCAGACTTCAGACCAGTGACAAGTGGAGTACCACAGGGTTCAGTCCTGGGTCCTCTCCTGTTTGGTATCTACTTCTCTGAAGTACTACAGGCTAACACAGAAGGTCTTTGGCTAACTAAATTCGCAGATGACTGCAAAGTAGGAGCCATAATTGAAACTCCTAACGATGTGGACATCCTACAAAAGGACCTCACTGAGACATATGCCTGGTGTGAAAGACATGGCCTCAAGCTCAATGCCAAAAAGTGCATTGTCATCCCCTTTGGTAAAAATTCTGTACCCATGAACTACCACATAGGCGGTAGTCTACTTAACACCGAAAGTGTGATAAGAGACCTTGGGATACAGGTGGACATTAGTCTCTCGTTTGATAAGCACATCGCCAAAGTGGTCAGGAAATCCTTCTACGTGGCACACCTCATCACAAAAGGTTTCTCATCCAGAAAAAAAGAGGTCATTGTTCCCCTCTACTCATCACTCATTAGACCCATTATAGTGTACAATGCCCCTTTTAGTATGTACCTCACAAGACATCTACAACAACTGGAAAGGCCGCAAAAATACCTCACAAAGAGGATTACTGGCCTCAAACAGATGCCTTACGCAAACCGTCTCACAAAACTCCAGCTTTACTCTGTCGCATATTGCCTACTCAGAGGCGATCTCTGCCTAACATACAAAGCTATGTCAAACCCGGAGCTGTTGGACATGCTCCACTTAAAGAAATCCCAATCCCTCCGAGCTACACGCTCTAGGGACCTAAACCTTGTCACTACAATAAACAGAACATGCTGGAGGGATAGTTTCCTGTCCCAGAGACTTCCCATACTCTGGAACAGACTACCTATCTATGTCAAACAGAGCTCCTCATTAGCACTCTTCAAGAAAAATCTTGATGATTGGATGGGTAATAGGAAATTCACCCTGGGGATCACTTCTGTGGTTCTGCTTGACAGGGGCACAGGAAAATAATTTTCTTGGGTGGCGAAAGCCAGGGTACATTTTTGGCTAGGCTTGTATAGCCCCTAGGGCCAATAGCCTAGTACCTACCTATGAACCTATCAGCATGCATATGTTGAAAATAGATCTGTTACCCACGTGTAACATGATGTTCTATAACAATATAATAGCTATGAATGAAAAATTGTGCTGTGATGTAATTTATGTAGATTTAACTTCAGCATTTGACAATGTCATACACAAAACACTGATCGGTAAATTAGAACACCTAGGTATTGATGTACTCTTGATAAGATGGATAGCTGCATGGCTGACAAATAGGACATGGCAAGTATCACGCAGCAATTGGACAGGTGAAGTTCTTGGTTACAGTCAGGGTATCCTCCAAGCCTGTGTCATAGGCCGTTACTTGTTTATGATGTATTTTTCAGATCTATCTTATTCATCTGGTCTATATGGAGACGACCTGAAATTGGGTAAACTGATTACATGTATTTACAGATAAGGCATGCCTGTAAAAGAACTTGACATAAAATGACCATTTGGGCACAGGAGAATAATATGCTGATAAATACATCAAAAACTAAGCATATGAGATTTGGGAGACCTAAATTGAAAGATGACTGTTTAATACACCACACAGTGATTGAAACTGTAGATTAATTTAAGGACCTGTGTATATGGGTAGATGCAGCTGTGAGTTTTTATAATCAGATCGACCAAATGGTTAATGATCGTTATAAATCTTTTTATACAACCTATAGTTCTATAAATTCTAGGAAATCAGAAATGCTGACATCATTGTTTGTTAATTACATTAGACCTAAACTTGAGTGTGGAGTAACAATATGGAAACCTTTATAAGAAAACAAGCATGAATAAGCTGGAAAGAGTACAGTAGAAATATAACAAGGGCATCCATGGATGTGAAAATTTAAGTTATTATGAAAGACTAAAATATCTGAACTTGTACAGTGCCTCTTATTCAGGTATATATGGCATTTAGAGACAACTATCTCTGGGAATGTTTGGGGGTATCAAAAAGTACTAGAGAATCATCAGGCAAACAATTGTATAGGAATGAGAAGTGTACTAATTGGTTCTCTGAAAGTGCAGCTGATGCATGGAACTGACTACCAAATGACATTAAAGCAAGTACCAGTTTAGATATTTTTAAGAACAGCCTGGACACTTATTATGGAAAAAATGCTTTGGCAGGCTAGAAGGGTGTTAATGCCCATGCTTGAAATATTTTTATGTTTGTTTGTATGTTTGGTGCCCACAAGAAGACAACCTGGCATATTATCCAGGTCCATGAAACTAGTGTTCTTACCTTGGAGAGAGCACTCAAGACTTGGAGGAAGAGATTGGAGGGTGGTGTAAGCATGCTGATGTGCTGTGAAAAGTTTTGGGGAAATTACCCAGACAGTATCTGCAAATGGGTGGGTGTGATCAGTGGACTACCCTGACCAGCAAATGTGAAATGAAATTAAGATAGAGGAGTGAAGTTAGAGCCGAGTTTGTCTGCTAGTATGTTGGCTATGCTTGCAAGGGATGAGTACGTGTTATTTGTATTCATTCAGGGCTTTGGCGAATATTACTTTAATGTTTCTGACATAGCTGAAGAAAGCGTTGTGGTTATTCGTAGTATGGGTGGCAATTCTCAATTTGTCCTTGCTTTCGGAGGATTTGTATTTCGTCTCTAAGCTCTTTAATCTTTTGAGTTCTCCTCTAGCTAGTGAGGTTAAATTTTGATCTCGCAGGCTGAGTTTCCTCATCTTATTGTACGGTTTATTTATACTGAGGTTCCACCAAATGGTTTTGCTGTTGAATTTGGCAATACATTTGTACAGTTATGGGGACTGAAGTCTCAATGCAAGCTTAGAGGTGTGCATAGAACTTACCTGTGAATATGGCAGCATGTGAGATGGTAAATCATGGCAAGAAGGGTGTTTTGAAATTTCATCAGGTCAAAAGTTGGCTGGAGTAGATTTTCCTTAGAATAGTCTCTAAAGGCAGAGGGTTTTCGATGCAACTGTGGTGTAACACTTAAAATAATTGTTTCTGCACATGGCTATATTTGACTGGTGATTTGTAACTGTGAGTGTTGAGGGGGCTATATGGGGAGTACCAGGTCCAATATTTTTGAGATCCACTTTAGGAATCATACTAATTGGTCTAAGGAGTTGACATTAATGAATTCTAGGAATCTATTAGCAAACTAATTTGTGACAGTGTAGTTTCCAAGTTAATGGATGGATAGTTTGTCCAAGAGGGTAGTGTTGAGTTTGATAATGGGGAATGTCAGTTTGTTTAGATATGCTATGGACTCATGGAGTGGTAAACAGTAATTGTCTACAATGTGGTATTGGGTTTTATTTATCATGAGAAAGATGTGGAGGAGTTCAAGGTCATTGTTCTGCATTAAAGAGTCTGGAGGTGAAATGTTTTATAGCAGCACAGACGTGCTCCCTTGAGCTGCACAGTCAAATTTGGTGTTGGGTTTGAAGGAGTGTTAGACACCAACACCCTCTGCTTTATGGATACTTTTCACTGTTCTGAAATCATGTTTCAGTAGATATGCATAGATCTGTATTTTCAAGGGCTGGGAACGTCCTTACAGAGTACATCTTTTTGTCGACATTTCTAGCATTGGGTGGTGATACCTTTACATGATTTTGATTATGATTAGCTGTGTAGATAAATTGAAGAGGTTGACCTTGCCTAAAAAGGCACCGTAGGGGACTAGTTACCAGATCAATTGCCTAAACCTGTTTTCTCTTCTCAGATAAAATTCCATATAATAATACTGCTTTTAGTTCAACCCTCTTAAAAATAAGAGATTGTGTGTGCTTAGTGAACCTTCAGGATGCCTATCTCCACAAGAAGGTCAGTCAGGAGGAAGTGTGATGATGTGTGGTATTACTGTTGTGCCAGGGAGAATAAAGCAGTGTATGTGTAGCATATGCCAGCATAGTTAGCTGGAGTTTTGTAAATAATTGTGTCATTTGACTATCACACTGATTTGTACAAATGCTTGTGTTAAAAATGTATCAACAATGTTGTTATAACTGATTAAATGTTTATATTTAAACAAGAAATTCTGGAAGGGAAGAGTAGAAGTTTTTGAAATTGTTATATAATTTTCAAATACTGCAACAGATTTTAGCAGAGCTCTGAGTGTGTATTGTGATAGAATTGGTGATCAAATGTGATGTCATTCTATAACCAGCACTGAGAGGATGGAACTCACACACCAGTTTGCTTTGTTTTCTCTGGAACCTGATATACAAGATCCACGACAGTTATCACAATTAGTTGAGTTCAGTTCGGTTGGTTGGAAGCTCATCACCTTGCCTTGTGGAAGTAAGCATCTCAGCATCTAATCTTATCTTGCTGTATTAAATAAGTTAGCTAGGGAACAGGCAGTCAGGGAATAGTGAGATTAGTTAAGTAGTGTTTTTCTGCATCTGTTTGAATCTGTTCATCTGTGTTATTTTTATTTTTGCTGTGATTGAAACTCTGGTGTTTATTGTAGTTAAAGATTTAGTATTGTCCTGTTTTCTATTTTATTATTTATTAATAAATAGTTTTATACTTTTCATTGTGGCTGGTCTTTTAGAAAATGCTTTTATAATTTTGAGAGTGCTTGTGCTTATTTTAGTGACGCATTGGCCACTCCGAAAAACCTTTCTGCTTTGGGTACATTCTACCATTTATATTAGTATTGATTTTTTTGATTTTACTCAGTATAACTGGATACCCTTGTAAGAGCCTGAGAGTGTTTGACTGGTGGCAGCGTGGTTACCTTATAGTTTGGGCAGAAAGGGTACGGCTAGTAAATCTGTGCCAGCCTTTTGCAGGAGTGTGTGTGTGAAAATCAGCAGGTGTGGGTGTGTCAGCTACTTGGAACTGAGACACTGCTCCATAGTGAGTCTTGCTTGGGATCTGGAGAGACAAGAGAGTCCAGTCCCATGTTTAGTGTGTGTTCCCTGTGTGCTTTTGGGGGAAATTGTACTTGATGCAGAGAGCTGCATCAGAAAACACTGTGTAAATTCATTCCTGGTTCTAGTGGCTGTCTCCCACCAGTGTCAGTGGTGAGAGTTGAGGCTCCTTGATTGTATTGTATGCTCCTTTTCAGTGGAGGCCAGAGGTAGTACTTACACTGATGGGTGATTTTGGACAGGACACAAGGAAAATTCCTCTGTTACTGCTGGGAATAGGGAGAGGTCATTGTTAAAAACAAACAAAAAAAAAACAGAAAAAGTAGTAGACTTCAAACTTTATTGACAAGCTCAGTCACAGTAATTTCCAAAAATCATGCAAACCAGGTAGTGTTCCAAAGCAGCAAGCCTTTATTTGTCACAGACAAGCAATCCTCAGTAACAGAAACTCAGAAATACTTTACAGTGTTAAATCAGCCTTCATACTCTTAGAAGTAGGTGTGGAAAATACATGTATTATTTTAATTTTAAACTAGCCTATTCAGGCAAACAATATAAACAGGGTTGTAAAAATGCATTTAAGAACAGCAAGTACCCACCCCCACACTCTACTACTGATTTAGATCAAACTAAATCCTAGTTAAGGAAAACACTACCCGTTTGTGACCCACATTCCAAAATCAGATATTAAAAACATAACATACATATAAATAGATTGACTTTTAACTAAATTTGCTTTTGGCTAACAAATGCAATAAAGCCATTATCAGGTCTGTGACAAGAACTAAAATCATACATAAGTAGATAAGTAAAAAGAGCTAACTAGATAGATGCAAGAAAAATACATAGCTATCTAACCATAAACATCTAATTAGAGCACTATAAATGTATATCTGTATAATAACATCAAATAAACATCCGTCCATATATATTAGTGTGCATAAAAACTAAGTTATTTACAGTTCAGAAAAATGCCAGTGCTTTGGTGTCTAAAAACTGTCATGACATTTTTCATGTTTACAGCCCCCAAAAATGTTTATACAATGAAAACCAGTAGAAAAGCACACAAAAATAAGAAAACAGTGGATGAAGTAAACCAGTAATGTATAAAAGTGTGCAGGTGTGTGCATGAGTGTGCACCAGTATGCTAAATGGGGGAATTAATAATACTTGATGGTGATAGTGGCATAAAAATGTGTTTTGAATTTACCATTTAAATCTCTCTGGTGTGATGCAAGAGTATATTAAATCTAATTAAAGTAGAACTGAGGTTAATGTAACTAAACATATATAAATTTGTACACATCAATTTTTATGGAGTCTGCATGTCCTCCCTGTGGTCACGTGGGTTAACTCCGGGTGCTCCGGTTTCCTCCCACATCCCAAAGACATGCTGTAGGTGGATAGGATACTCTCAATTGGCCCTAGGCATGAGTGCGTGCGTGTGCCTTCTGTGGAAGGTTGGGCGCCGGGCTGGCATCTCGACACCGTAAAACTCCACTGCCAATTATGAGCGGACAGGTGATCCGCTGTTGCGATCCCTAACCGGGAAAAGCCAAAAGGAGAAGAAGAAGACTATGTTTGGTACCTTTAGCACATAAAAATATTTCCTCAAAAATTCTTTAAGTAACCTTTACAGATTGTGTGGCAGCTTAGATAAATTCAACACGCTCTTAATAGAGAAATAGTAGTTAAGTCCTGGTTTTATGACTGCATTTAATTTCAGCTGCCAATATAATTTCTTTTTGTCCTACAATTGACCAATGCATTGAGTAACCACTGTTTGTATCATTTCCTGTTTTAATATCTTAATGTAATACAATGCAGTGAGAATGCCACAATGCTAGGATTATTAACCTATAAAGGTGAGGTGTGTGTGTCTGTGTGTGTGTGTGTGTGTGTGTGTGTGTGTGTGTGTGTGTGTGTGTGTGTGTGTGTGTGTGTGTGTGTGTGTGTGTGTGTGTGTGCCTGTGTGTGTGTGTGCCTGTGTGTGTGTGTGCCTGTGTGTGTGTGTGCCTGTGTGTGTGTGTGTGCCTGTGTGCCTGTGTGTCTGTGTGTGTGTGTCTGTGTGTCTGTGTGTGTGTGTCTGTGTGTGTGTGTCTGTGTGTGTCTGTCTGTGTGTGTCTGTCTGTGTGTGTCTGTCTGTGTCTGTCTGTGTCTGTCTGTGTCTGTCTGTGTCTGTTGGGGGTAATTGGAGGGAGAAAGAGGAGGAGGCAAGGTAGCGGAGGATGGGTTGTAGGCATGACTGGAGAAAAAGTGAAGGTAGAAAGCAGTGACAGTGTTTGTGGGAGAATGAGGGAGCAACTACAGATGAGTCTAAAGTACATATCCAGGGTCTTTGGACTAGTTTACCTACTCTGTTAAAAAATAGAAAAATAAAATAAATTGTGTAACCTAGAGTAGGTGTCAAGTGTGATCAACTGTGTGATACTGTTGTGATGAAAGAAGCTGCATTTGTCCAGTTTGTGAAAAATCTCAAGTCAGTCTCAGAATTTGCCAAAGGTTGGAGTAGACCTGAGAACTTTTGGAAGAGACTGTTATGTCTTTGTTGCTAGTATCAAGAATATTTGGCCTGTAGTTTGCACTAGGGGTATTGAAGGCCTGGATAAAATGAAGAAGCGTTTGATCTCTATGCAAGTTTTTAAATGTGAGAATGGGTTATTGGAAATTAAAATCTGACTACTTAACCATTACAAAAAAATGTTGTAAAGGTTATTATTGCTTTAAAGACAGTCATAGGTGGTGATCTCTTGGAGATGGATGGCACCACCTTTATTTATTTTATTTTTATTTTACATTTGTGTACTGGGATAGTCCGACTGGACAGGGTCCATTTACAGCAGAGACCTGGGGAGAAAAGCTCCACATATATTAACAGAAATACTAGAATTTAATACATAGTAGTAAAAACTGATAATACATTTTAACAGCAAAAATCCAGCTAATAAGACAGAAATAAGTTCATAGGTTGGTACTAGCTGTCGGCCCTAGGGCCTATACAAGCCTAGCCATAACAATTCCCTGGCTGTTTCTTCCCACACTATTTACTTCCCTGGACCCCTGTCTAGCAGGGCGACTGAAGTGATCCCTGGGGTGAATTTCCTTTCTCCCATCCAATCATCAAGGTTCCTTTTGAAGAGGGCCAAAGAGGTGCTCTGCTTGACATGTATGGGCAGTCTATTCCAGAGTCTGGGGAGTTTCTGGGTCAAGAACCTTATCCCTCCAGCATGTTTTGTTTATTGTGATGACAAGGTTTAGATCACTGGAGTGTGTGGCTCTGAGGGATTGGGATTTCTTTTAAGTGTAGCATGTCCAACAGCTCTAGGTTTGACATGATATTGTATGTTAAGCAGAGATCGCCTCTGAGTAGATGATATGCAGCAGAGTATAGCTGGAGGTTTTTTAAAGTGGTCAGTGTAGGGCATCTGCTTTAGGCCTGTGATTCTTTCTTTTAGTGAGGTATTTCTGCGGCCTTTCCAGTTGTTGCAGATATCTTGAGAGGTACATACCAAACGGGGCGTTGTATTCTATAACGGGTCTAATGAGGGATGAGTACATTGGGACAATGACCTCCTTTTTCCTGGATGAAAAGCCCTTAGAGATGAGGTGTGCCACATAGAAGGATTTCCTGACTGTTGTGGCCACAGCTGGCCTTTGGTATAGGCCAACTAAGCTGCCGCCTAGGACGCCGGTCTAGCAGTGGTGCTTTTCCAGTAAACTGGATGGTGTAACTAGACCAGGATGGGGCCATCAGGTGGTGTATGGGGGGGCGCTGTGGAGCCCTTTTGCCTAGGGCACCACTTGACCTAAGGCCGACCCTGGTTGTGGCGATATGGTTATCGAATGTGAGACCACTGTCCACCTGTGTCCCTAAGTCTCTTATCACACTTTCGGTGTTTAGTGTATTGCCACCTATGTGGTAATTCATGGGCACGTGTTTTTTCCCAAAGGGAATAACTATACATTTCTTGGCATTCAGCTTGAGCCCATGGCTCTGGCACCAAGCATCTATTTCTGTAAGGCCCTTTTGTAGAGTATCCACATCATTTGGGGATTCAGTAATGACTCCCAGTTTGCAATCATCTGCAAACTTTGTTAGCCAGAGTTCCTTAGTGTTGGCCTGTACTTCAGAGAAGTAGATGCCAAACAAGAGCGGTCCCAGGACTGAACCCCGAGGTACTCCACTTGTCTGGAGCTGGATTTGGAGTCTGCTACTTTTACAGTGTGGGTTCTGTCAGTAAGCCAGTTGGCAACCCATTGCGTTATGCAGGGATTAATGCCCAGCTTAGTAAGTCTTATCTGTGATTCCAGAGTGGGGGATGGTGTCAAAGGCCTTGGCGAGGTCCAGATAGACTGTGTGGACCGCCTTACCCTCGTCAGCGGCTCTGGAGACTGATTTGAAGAAGTCAGTCAGGTTTAGGAGACAAGATTGGCCCTTCATGAACCCAAACTGGGTGGGGTCCAGTGTTTTGAAGGTTGCCAATGTCTTTGTTTATAAGTTTCATGATAATATGTTCCATCGCCATGCAGATCAGGCTCATCTGACTGATGGGGCGGTAGTTCCTGGGATCCAAGGTGGATCCCCCTTTGTGGAGTGGGATAACTGTAGCTGTGTGCCACTCAGTGGGCACGAAGCCTGAGGTGAGGCTATGATTAAACATGACACTTAGGTGAGTTGCCAGTTCATTTTGTAGTTCATGTAATACACAGCCTGGGATGGCATCAGGTCCCATGGATGCGTATTCTTAGCGTTGGAGAGTGCGTTTTTTACCTGTGTGACCGTTATCAGAATTTAGCAGTCTTCCGATATTGAGATGGGCCATTTAGGGGGTGAGAGGGCGGTGAAGTTGGCACTGAATTGATCTGCCAGGATATTGCCAATATTCTTGGGATCAGTATATTTAATGCCATTCTGTTTTAACTCATAGCAGATCTGAGCATTGCCATTTAGATTCTTGACATAGTTATAGAATGCCTTGTGGTTGTCTTTGGAATCTTTGGCAATTTTATTTTCATAACTAGCTTTGGAGGATTTTATGAGGGATCTCTGCTTCTTACTGAGGCTGGTAAGGGAGTAAAACAGACAGGATGCAATTCAGCAGTTAAACAGACAAAAAACATTTTTGCATTGAGAGTCATTACATACGTGTTAAAATGAAGTAGCTATATTAAAAAGATAAAAATTGTTGAATGTAAAGAAATAACTGAAGCATTTATAGCAGGCAAGTAATAAGCCCTTCCAACTTTCCATAGAGCTAAAGCAGTGATTTTAGGTTATGCATGGGCATAGCCTGGTGCTTATGAGATGTGATTTTAGAGAGTTTTTGAAGTGTGAGATGGTAGGGATGGAGGTCAGTGAATGGGAGAGATAGTTCCAGTTTCTAGCAACAGTGTGGGATGAGTGTTTTACCAGGAGTGTTGTTAGCCCTAGAGATGCATAGAAGTGATTTGTCACTAGAGCGGAGTGTGCGATTTGTTGACTTAGTGATGGGGTTTTGTCAGGATACTTCAGAATGGTATAGATAATGACCAGTTGGTGGAAATTTAGTAGTTGAGGAAATTCTAACCATTTTAAGTCCCTTAGAGCTAGACAATGATGGATCTGAAGGTGGCGTTTTTAGCAAATTTGGCAATGTTATTATAGCATGACTCAAGTTTGTCAAGGTCAAGTTTTCTAATATAGGTAAGAATTGGTGCTACATACATTAGTGTGGGCAATAGGTGAGTTTTGACTAGGGTGCTCCGTGCTTGATCTGAGAGGAAGTTTTTGTGTCTGTATAGTGAACCCATTTTTGTCAACCTTTTTGATGGTTTGAGAGATATGGACATCAAAGAGAAGGTTTTTGTCAATCTCAACACTGAGGAGTTTGGTATGGTCAGAAGGAGAAATGGTAGCATCATTTTTGGATGTAATAGAAAAGGAAAGAGGAGTAGATTTTGATTTGTTGGGGGTAAATAAAAGCAATTTAGTTTTATTAGGGTTAAGGATGAGTTTGATATTTGTGATCCAACTTTCCACAGAGCTAAAGGATTCCTGGGTCTGTTGTTGAAGAGTGGAAAGAGATGGGACTGAGGAGATAAAGTCGAATCATCTGCATACTGTATGAGTGTGACATGGAAGTATTGAGATTGCTTGTTAGTTAACCTAATTATTTTATATATCTGTAGATGAGGAGCATTAGGAAACTGTGGTTAAAGTTTTAAAGGAATGATTGACATTATGAGATAGCTGGAAATAGTATCTGAGCATTGCATTTAAATTAAAAATGATAGAAGAAGCTGCAGGTCTCTGGCCTTTAAGGCTATTCAGGCTTGTAGGTGTGGATTGGTAGAACCTATGGTACAGAATATAGTTATTAGGAGTATTCAGTAGGTGTTAATTTTGTGGGAAATAATACACAAGATTATGTTTGAGTGACATAAATATATAAATTTGATGAAGAATTTGTCTTGATGAAATCCACTTTGAAAATACTCCTGTAGTGCCATGTATGCTTATATTTAGGTAAGGTGGTATAACACGAGAGTTCTCATTAAACCTGTTATAGTTTGGTTTAATAATCAGTGCAGTAAAGTTTATGAAATGCATGATGCAAGTGAGAGATACAAGAACAGTAAATAGCAAGTTGTTGTTGTGTCTTTCGGCTTTTCCCGGTTAGGGGTTGCCACAGCGGAACTCTGGTCCCCTAAAGATTGGTAGTAGATTTTTACGTGCCGAGTTGCCAACTCTGACGCAAGACCTTCAACGAAGGTACGCCCATTCACACATGTCGCCACACAGAAGACGCTCTAGCTGAGAATCGAACAGGACAGCGTCTTACTGTGAGGCGACAACGCTACTGCAGCACCACCACCGCTATTAAATTAATACACCCAAAACAGCAATGCAGGAAAAAAGGACAAATAACCAAGAACGACCCTGCAAATTTAATGTGGTAGCTCAGGAATGCCACAGCACCCACATTCAAGTTAAAACAAACATTTATTGAAATAGATTGTGCTTTCATCCTTAACATATATAGGACTTCTTCAGAACTTGTAGGAAAAATGTTTAAGGGCTTTCTGTGAATGCTATGGATTATTTAATTAAGTAATTTGCTTATTTGCTCATTAATTAGTTTGATTTTTGTGATGTAATAGTACTTCCTATTTATGAGAGGATTGCTTTTAATGGCCGAGAGATTCTGATGAAGTCCTATATATGTTAAGGACGAAAGCTCTTAATCTATTTCAATAAATGTTTGTTTTAATTTGACTTTGGATGCTGTAGCATCACTGAACTACCATTTCAAATTTGCAGGGTCATTTTTGGTTATATGTTATTAAATTACACAGAAAAAATTCTGTGTTGTAAAGAAGACCAACTTAAGTAAAGCATGTGGTAGAGAACGTTGCACTGGTTGTAAGTAGCAAATAAAAGCTGCAAAGCACTAATTTTAACTGAAGGAAGGTAGAGGTACAAGAGGTTGGATGTGGAAGTTGGAAAGTAATTTTAAATGCATAGGAACCACTTATTTCAGAATTAAACTTTAAATGTACAGAAAAGTACTGTGCCTTCAGGTAAACAAAAATACCCGATGTCTGTTTCACTAAGTAAATTAAATTATTTTGCATAAATGTTTCCTGTTCCTTAGGAATTAAAAAGTGAGAATGGATGAAAATGTTTATGTAGGGTTCTCTGAATGCAGCTAAGACATGGAGGTGTTTTGTATTCTAAGGAAATAGAGAAAATATGATTCAACTAATAAATTTTTTGGCTCACTACCCTTGGGAGAAGTCACAAAAGTTTTGTTAAAGGATGGCAATTTCTTTGAAATGTTGAAAGTATTTTTTTTTGTGATATGAAAAACTATGGGGAGAAAAATAGGAAGGGATAAAAGAGGTACTGTGCACTTTGAGTGCAGCAAAAAGTTATCGTTTTGGAAAGATATTATAAATCCAAGTAGGTATCAAGTTAGTTTATAGAAATGAAAAATAGATCTTGCATTATAGAAAGCTGGATTAAATTGGAAGTAAAATATAGAGAAGCTGTTTTAAGTAGCAGATAAGGTGTGCATCTAGAATTTGGGATTTTGTATGGAGGCTGACATAAGAAAATTAATTTTAAATGTGAAATGAAGTACAAAGTAAGGGAGGAAAGGACAAGGAGGAAACAATGGCTGTGATTTGTAGACCCCATAGTGCAATTTTTATTAGTGACCATGTGAAGGGTTAGGGATTCAAAGACTATGAATAGCTGTGAACTGCACCTCATGGTGAACTCCTGTGTATTACTTTTGTGGAAGACTACAGCACTCATCAATGAATTCGAGCCAGTGTTTTGTTTTAGGTGCTGTAGAATGATGTTAGGTTTTTAGAAATTGCTGGATGAGTGAACAGGATTTACAATTTTTTTTTGCTGAAATGCGTACCAGCTATCAAACCTGCCTCATTCAGATTTGAGCACATTCACTCTTCCATAAAGGGGAGTCCTCCATAACCATGGATGTCAGAATCATCGGGGGGGGGGGTCTTCATGCAGGTGTGTGTGTGTGTGTGTGTGTGTGTGTGTGTGTGTCCAGTTTGCATTCTGGTTCGGGGTACATGTGTGATGGTCCTTAGCCCTCCCTCGTCAGGTGGAGGAGGAACGAAAGAACCACATCACCACATAGGTCTGTGCTACTGCATGCCCTCTGCAGATACTACCCCCCTTGTTGGCTTGATGATCCTAATGTCAGTTCCTAGGCTCTGTCTTTTTCATCCTAACCCTTCCTGTGAGAGGACTGGTGCATTCTGCAGCCAGCTTCTCCCTGCCTTTCCCCAAGGATGAGCATATCCATCCATACTTTCTTGCCAGCTGTGTTGGTTATCTGAGTCTCTAATCAAACCTGTGTCACTAAGGTTGTAGTCAGAGCTTACCTGTCACTGCCACTGAAGCTGACAGTATATAAGTAATTATCCTGAAGAAAATTGTTAATATGGATATTATGTTAAGATGGAAATTCACCCCGGGGATCACGTCAGTCGCCCTGCTAGAGGGGGGTCCAGGGAAGTAAATATTATGGGAAGAAATATCCAGGAAATTGTTATGGCTAGGTTCATAGGTAGGTACTAGGCTATCGGCCCAAGGGCCTACGTACGCCTAGCCAACAAGGTTCCCTGGCTTACGCCACCCAAGAAAGATATTTTCCTGTGCCACTGTCGAGCAGAGACACAGAAATGATCCCCGGGGTGTATTTCCTATTTCCCATCCACTCATCAAGATTTTTCTTCAAGAGTGCTAATGAAGAACTTTGCTTGACATAGATGGGTAGCCTGTTTCAGAGTATGGGAAGTCTCTGGGACAGAAATCTGTCCCTCCAGCATGTCCTGTTTATTGTGGTGACAAGGTTTAGGTCCCTAGAGCATGTAGCTCAGAGGGATTGGGATTTCTTTAGGTGCAGCATGTCCAACAGCTCTGGGTTTGACATAGCTTTATATGTTAGGCAGAGATCACCTCAGAGTAAGCGATATGTTGTGGAGTAAAGCTGGAGTTTTTTGAGATGGTCAGTGTGGGGCATTTGTTTGAGGCTAGTAATCCTCTTTGTGAGGTACTTCTGTGGCCTTTCCAGCTGCTGCAGATGTCTCGTGAGGTACATTCCAAAAGGGGTGTTGTACTCTATAACTGGTCTAATGGGTGTCAAGTAGAGGGGAACACTGACCTCTTTTTTTCCTGGATGAGAAGCCTTTTATGATGAGGTGTGCCACGTAGAAGAACTTCCTGACTACTGTGGTGATGTGACTATCAAAGGAGAGACTACTGTCCACCTGGGTCCCAAGGTCTCTTATCACACATTCAGTGTTAAGTAGATTGCTGCCTATGTGGTAGTTCATGGGTACAAAGTTTTTACCAAAGGGGATTACACTACACTTTTTGGCATTGAGCTTGAGGCCATGGCTCTGACACCAGGCATCTGTCTCGGCGAGACTTTTCTGTAGGATGTCCACATCATTAGGGGACTCGACTTTGGCTCCTAGTTTGCAGTCATCTGTGAACTTCGTTAGCCAGAGGCCTTCTGTATTTCAGAGAAGTAGATACCAAACAGGAGAGGTCCCAGGACTGAACCCTGTAGTACTCCACTTGTCACTGGTTTGAGGTCAGATTTGGAGTCTGCAACTTTTACAGTGTGGGTTCTGTCAGTGAACCAGTTGGCAACCCATCTTGTGATGTAGGGATTTATACCTAGGTTAGTGAGTTTAGCTATAATTCCAGAATGGGGGATGGTGTCGAAAGCCTTGGCGAGGTCAAGATAGGCTGTATGAACCACCTTACCCTCATCTACGGCTTTGGTGACTGTCTCAAAGAAGTTGATCAGGTTCAGGAGGCATGATCTGCCTTTCACAAACCCAAACTGGGTGGGATCCAGAGTTTGGAGGTTACCAATGTCATTGTTTGTGTTCCATGATGATACGTTCCATGGCCTTGCAGACCAGGCTCGTCAGGCTAATAGGGCGATAGTTCCTGGGATCAGTGGTATAGACCCTAGGGCCGATAGCCTAATATCAACCTATTACCCTATGGAGATAAAAAAGTGGAGAATGTTGCTAGAACTGTAATCGGATTTGTTTGAGTAATATGAAAAGGCAGATAAAGAGAAGTTGTACAGCAGAGGATGGAATAATGAAGAAGGGTTATAGCAAATTCTGAGATTACTTTGCTAATAAATATGAACATATAACTGTTGGGTCCCCCCCCCTTTAAAGTTTTGAATTTTTTTCTGATTGGATTCTATTTAATAATTTATTTTGGTTTATAACTTGAGTTGTTTTATCGTTAGCAATGTAATTTAATTTGCTTTTAATAAAACAGCCTACTCTTTTTATAAGTGTTCTGGGATCTTTTAAATGCACCTGAATTACCACCAGTTCAGGCAAGTGAAACCAGTATTTAACATCTTATCCAATGGATGACTGTTTAGGAGGGCATTACCCGCTGATGCTGTACTGTAGTGTCCATATTGGATCATTAATCTATGCAGCTGATGTGGGGTGAGAACCCACAGATTTCTGATCTTTGTGACAAAGGTGTCCGTTGAGGCACCAACAGTGACCTACAGTTTGGTGGTAATTAGTAGTGTGCACTACACTGTGCACCATCCATTCAAGTAAACGTATCCTTATCGGGATGATTGCCTCCTTGTTGCATAGTATTCTCTAGTCTGAGCAGCGCCAGGGATAACACTCCACAGCTCTTTGAACAACTTAGGGTTGTGGTCTACCAGGCATTGACACAGCCCACACCAGTACAGTCAGTTTTGTTTTTTGGGAAATCACCTGAACACACTGACCATGAAAGTTTTTATTCCCAAGACCAAATTTGGATAAATTCAGAAGGCAGTGCAAATCATTTTAGCTTTGCAGATGGCTTCAGTGGTGTTTTTTTTTAATTTGCTGGAATACTTGCAGCATTTATCTTTTGGTTTTGCCTGCACATGAAAATTTTGTTAACCTGAAATTCAAGTGGATTTAGAATTTGTACGACCTGTCAGCCACTATGATGTTGTTCAAAGCCTGCCTTAGACACATTGCATTGGTGGCATGGCTTTCTTCATATCTTGATGGTCCAGTATCTTCAGCAGGATGCCTGTTTGGGTCCAGGTTACAGTAGGTGGGTCTCAACAGAGCTGGCATAGCCCATTTGCTACCATTTGGTAGAGCGGTGGTGGGCCAGCTAAGAGAGCAAGCCACATATATTTGTATTAAAGAGAGGGCACAGCTGTTGGCTGTGCTGCATTTTGCACAGCTTCTCTCTAAAGGAGTATATCTTTGTTTTTGCACTACCTTCGAGCAGTTTTGTACACAAACAAGGAGTAGAAGGCTTCTGTCAGCTATGCAAGGAAGTAGTATGTTCAGTGTTCAACCTATGACATCGACCTCATGACAGATCATTATTGGCCACTCTTCATTTGTCTCAAAAAAAATGTATTACCATACCATAAACCCAACTTTTATTTATATACCTGAATATTTTATTCCTGATTAATCTCTAATGGAAGTGAATTCCATATTCTTCCCACTCTGGAATAAAAAGATATTCCCAATTTTGAATGAGACCCTTTACACTTCACTAAATATTTATTATTCATTGCATCCCTTACATGTTGTAAAAAATGTAACCCAATAAATGCCTTATCATGTCATTCTCTCAACACTTAAAAATAAATCACATCTCACCATATTTTTCTATAATATATGAAATACAAATTGTTTCCTTTGTTTTTTTCTTTATGTAATTCAGAATACCCTATAATATTGTGAAAAATGTTTAGTATTTTCCATTCCTTAAATATCAGATGCAGACTATATGCAAAAAACATAACCATATTCCAAAAGTGGTCCAAAAATGTTTTATATGTTGAAACCATTACTGTCTTGTCTCTAAAACTGGTATCAAGATTTTTTAGTAACTGTGTAAGCTTTACTTTGAATTTTGTTCACTTGTCCTCCAAAACTGAAAACACTATCAATTTTGATACTTAAGTCATCATATTCCTCCGTGTCATTATTAATACTATTTTTACTGTATGGGTACCCTAAATAATTTATTCACAAATGTAACACTTTATATTTTGATTCATTAAATCTCATTTCTTGCATTTCTGCCCAATAAAACAATATAAGCACTGCTGGAATTCATACTTACCACAAATATAAGTCATCATCCCTGCCAACAAATTTCTCATCCAAACAGTTGCTTGATTGTTGTTGTTGTGTCTTTCGGTTTTTCCCGGTTAGGGGTCACCACAGTGGAACTCCGGTTCGCTAATGACTGGCAGTAGATTTATACGTACCCAGTTGCCGGCTCTGATGCACAACCTTCAACGAAGGTGCGCCCATTCATGCATGTCTCCACACAGAAGACGCTCTAGCTGAGAATCAAACAGGACAACGTCTTACTGTGAGGCGACAACGCTACAGCAGCACCACCACCGCAGTTCCAAACAGTTTGATAATAGGGAAAAATGAAACAAAAATAACCCCAAGATATCTTTAGAGTTTCACCCTGAAAGAATGTTGAAAAAGTTTTCAATCAGACTGATGTCCTTCAAGGATGCATCTGCAGTCATCACATATGGGTTGCAGCCCCTCGGTCGGCCGGATTCCAAAGTCTGGGCCCGGCGTCGGCCGATGTCGTCCCCTCCCCGACGTCACAGCGCCTGGGGTATAAAAGCGTCAGCCGACGCCATCTTCCTCAGTCTTACTTGCCGCGTGGTGCCCGAAGCAGAAGCAGTTCGCAAGTGCCAGTCGACCAGCTCCAGTAAAATCGCTATCCGAAGACTTCAAAAGCTAAGTACCCCGTTAGGGACTCTTTCTTGCCTCAGCCGATGTCAGAAAAAGTTAATAATTGTTTAACTTGTTGGAAACAAATACCTCATAAGGATTTCCACTCTTACTGTCTCCCATGCTTAGGCCCAGACCACGACGTCTCGGCCTGTTCAGCCTGCGCTTCCTTCAACCGACACACTCTTAGACGTCGGTCGGAGTTCGCAGAAGAGTTTTTTGGGGATAGTTTTTCATACAAAATGCCGTCAGAAACCCCGACATCACATTTAATTAAGAAACGGAAAGACAAGGACCGACACACGCGGACCGCGGTTTCGGCTGAAACCGCGGCTAGGCCTACCGCGAGTGTCTCGGCCTCGGCTGATACAGAGTCCTTGGAACTTCCGAACCCTGAATTAATACAACTGACAGCCTCGGTCCCGGAGGCCCCTACCGAGTCGGTTACAGAATTGCCTTCCGAAACTGGTGTATTGGAATCTTCCGACACCATACCTTTAGACAAAGCTACACCAGCACGTGGTGCAGCCAGGCCTCCTGCATCCATGTCTATTAAGGCCTTCACCAGGGCTAAAGCTGCAAAGCACACTAAAGCCATGCCTCCCAGGGTTATTCCTCAGGGACCCTCTTCTAGTTCACAGATTCTAACCTTAGCAGAGGATCTTATCTCTTTAATTAGGGGCTCTCAGCCCCATCCGGACAGGGGCTCCCAACCCCCTCTAGACAAAAGGCCCAGGGTGGATCCCCCTGATCCCCTTTCCTCAGAGGAGGCCTCTGCTGGCTCGGATCACTCAGACTACCAGGAGGAGGCTTATTCGGCCTACGAGGATTCAGATGCAGAGGAATCTATTCCCTCAGCCTCCCCTCCTGAAGAGCTTTCCTTTGGGGAGACCCTTCACACTATGAGAGAGCAGTTCAAATGGCAGGGCCAGGAATATTCTGATCCCAGGAAAAGACTAAGAACTTTTCTTCATTTACCTCAGCATAGACCTTTGGCTATTCCTCCTGTTTTAAATGTCATTGATGATGTGTATTCTGACTCTAGTATGACCCCTGACACTCTGCCTCCGGCCCCTGTTAAGCCCGATAGGTATTACAGGGTCCTGGACACACATAATTTTCTTTACAAAGCCCACTCTGCTGACCCTGAAACTATTTCACAAGGCCCTAAAGGGGTTGCAGCTTTTACTACTAAGAACCCACTCCCCTCTGCAAAGGAGTCCAGGGCATTAGAGAGATGGGGTAAAAAAGTGTATACTTCTGCCACTCTTGCTATGAGGGCATTAAATTGTCAATTTCATATGATACAGTATCAAGAGTATTTGTTAGAAGAAATGTATAAGAAATTGTCTTCTACTGAACCCCTTGACCGTAAATCCCTTCAGGATCCGGTACATAACTCCCAGCAGGTTAGCAACCATTTCTTACAGTGTGGCTATGATGCATTGGAAGCTTCATGTAGGTCAGCAATGACAGGTGTTGTCATACGTAGGCATGCTTGGCTGAAGGAACAATCTCTGCCAGACCATGTTAAAGCTAAGCTTTTGCATGCTCCACTGGAAAAGCAAAAGTTATTTGGTTCCACTGCTCAAGAAGTCCTGAAGAAATTTGAGGAAAAGGCAAACTCTGTACAAACAGTTAAGGATTTTCTTCAAGTCCAATCGCCTAGATTCAGCAGAAATTGGCCTTCCAAGAATTGGTCCTTTCCGGACACAGAAAGATTTCAAAGGAGCAGGAACAGGCATGCCAGAGGTAGAGGGCAAGCTAGGGGCTCCTACAGAGGCCGTCAGTGGCAACCTCCAATCCAGACAGGCAGTTCAGGACCTGCAACTGCTGCACAAGGACAATCTCAATGACTTTGCTTTGACTCCGCCAACCAGGGCTCAATTAGAAGCACCTTTGGGCGGAAAGCTTTCTTTATTCTCAAAAAAATTGGCACAGCATTACAAGAGACAAATGGACACTCCAAATAATAGACAACGGATACAGGTTCCATTTCCACACATTGCCAAAAAGAAAAGGCATGCCAGGTCTGCCACCAAATCAAAGGGCAGAGGCTTTGAAGCAAATCTCAAACTTACTACAAATGAAAGCCATAGAAAAAGTTCCTATTTCAGAACAAGGCCAAGGATTTTACTCCAGGCTATTCCTTGTTCCAAGAAAAGAGCATCAATGGAGACCAATTCTCGACTTGTCCGCACTGAATACTTATCTCATTGTGCCAAAATTCAAAATGCTGACTCTACAGCAACTCCTTCCCATGCTGGGCAAGGGGTCTTGGCTGGTGACTCTAGACCTCAAGGAGGCATACCTGCATGTCCCTATCAGACAAAGTTGCAGAAGACACCTCAGATTTCTTGCAGGGTCAGAGCATTATCAATTCTCAGCATTGCCCTTTGGCTTATCTACTGCGCCCAGAGTATTCACGAAATGCCTGGCATCAGTAATAGCACACTGCAGACTTCAGGGGATTCAAATTTACCCATATCTGGATGACTGCCTTATACAAGCGGACAACCAACAAACTTTGATAAAGGATTTAAATTATGCCATCAATCTTCTACAGGCCTTGGGATATACAGTCAACATGCACAAATCAAGACTTGTTCCATCCCAAAGAATAACCTTTCTGGGTGCGGATCTAGATACAACCACCCAAATTGGCTTATCTCACAGAAGAAAAACAAAGTCAGCTACCGGATTACTTCAAGAATCTGGCAAGACAAACTCAGCTGACTGCAAGGAAAATCCTGCAGACCCTGGGTTACATGGCATCCTGTATTCTTTTGGTTCCACAAGCAAGGCTACATATGAGAAAACTACAGTGGTACCTAAGGAGTTTATGGACTCAGCACAGTCACAGTTTGGAAACTTTAATCCCACTCATTCCATGCCTTCACAAGGAATTTCTGTGGTGGGCTCAGGCCAGCCAGTCCAACAGAGGGTTGCCCTTCACAAAGCCAAAAACCTCCCAAACTATTACAACGGATGCCTCAGACCTAGGTTGGGGAGCACACATGGAGGGCAGAGGTATCCAAGGACAATGGTCACGAAAGGAGCTACGCATGCACATAAATCAAAAAGAAATGCTAGCAGTGATACATGCAATCGAGGCCTTCAAACTCTTTCTCCATCAAGGTCACCTGCTAATAAGGAAAGACAACACCACAGTTATGTGGTACATAAACAAGCAAGGAGGTACCCATTCCTACCCTCTTTGCAGACTGGCAATGAATCTATGGGATCTTTCCTTGAAACTCAATATACAGCTACAAGCTCAGTTTGTGCCAGGGAAAGACAATACACTGGCGGACATCTTAAGCAGAAATATCATGGATGCGCACGAATGGATGCTGCACCCAGACATCTTCCAACAGATAACACAATCTTGGGGGAGCCCGGACATAGATCTATTTGCTTCCCCCCCACAATCATCAACTGAAGAAATTCTGCGCAAGGACATACCACCCACAAGCATGGAAAGTGGACACCCTCTCTTTCAGCTGGAGAAATCTGACAGTGTATGCATTTCCGCCTATCCCATTAATGACCAAGGTGTTGCTGAAGATCAGGGCAGAGCAGCCAAAAGTGATTCTGATAGCTCCAGACTGGCCAAGACAGCACTGGTACCCACTGCTAAGGAGCATGTCACGTACGAAGCCATGGCCTCTACCGCTATGGCCACTTCTACTGACACAGCACAGATACAAAACTCTACATTCCAACCTGAAAACATTGCAACTAACAGCGTGGAGAATACCTTGACTCCTCCTCCGGATAAACTATCCCAGAGAGTGAAGGATATTATTATGGAAGCTCGCCGCCCTTCCACAAGAAAGGCATATTCAGCAAAATGGAAAAGATTTCTCATCTGGAACACCACAAAGGGCCTAGATGTGAAAGTGATGAACATGGCACATATCCTGGAATATTTGACAGAAATGTTTCACAATGGTCTGTCTTACTCTTCTATTAAGATTCATGCTTCAGCAATTTCAGCAGAGTACAATACTGATCCACCTGTCTTTTCTCATCCTCTCCTAAGACAGTTTCTAAGAGGAATCAAAAACATCAAACCTCCTCGAAAACCACCTCTACCTGCTTGGGACCTTAACTACGTGTTGGAAAAACTAACACTGCCTCCATTTGAACCAGCAGCAAATGCAGATCTACAGTACCTTTCATGGAAGACTGCCTTCCTTCTGGCAATAACCTCAGCAAGAAGGGTTTCGGAATTGCAGGCCCTGATGGCAGTTCAGCCATTTATTATTTTTCACCAGGACAGAGTTTCATTAAGAACTAATCCTACTTTTATGCCAAAGGTGGTATCCAGGGTTTCATTGAATCAAGCCATTCACTTGCCTACCTTCTTTCCAAATCCACAAAACAAAGGGGAGAAACTGCTGCACACCCTGGACATTCACAGACAGTTGTGCTACTACTTGGACAGAACTAAAGGTTTCAGAAAAACTGACCAGCTGCTGGTAGCATATGCTGTTGGTATTCAAGGAAAAGCAATTTCCAAACAGACTATTTCAAAATGGATAGGAAATTGCATTCGCTTTTGTTACTCATTTCATGGAAAGCCTGTACCAGCTAACATTAGACCTCATTCTACGAGAGCCACAGCCACCTCCACAGCCTTCTTAAGAGGGGTGGCTACAAAGGACATTTTAGAAGCTGCCACATGGAGCTCCGTGCATACATTTGCCAAGCATTACAATTTACCTTTATATTCCAGATCCAGAGCAGGCTTTGCTACGGCTGTCCTGCAGGGTATCTTAGCTACACCATCCTTTTCCTAGTTCCTCCACCCCCAGATTGGCTATGGTATTCTACCCATATGTGATGACTGCAGATGCATCCTTGAAGGACATAGTAAAGTTTTGTACCTACCATAAATGTAGATGTCCGATAGGTATGCATCTGCAGTCAGGTTTACCCTCCCTCCTTCCCCTCTGTGGTATTCCTAGGGTACTTACCCCTCTATTAGCTAGCTGGGGGATCTATTATGGTGTATTTGTTTTTGCATATATACATATATATATATTTTTCCAAATGTTTGGATTTTTATTGCATTACTCCAAATTTAGCCTTCCTAGAGGGCACCTGGCATCTGGGGCAAGAAAAACTCAGGAAGATGGCGTCGGCTGACGCTTTTATACCCCAGGCGCTGTGATGTCGGGGAGGGGGCGACATCGGCCGACGCCGGGCCCAGACTTTGGAATCCGGCCGACCGAAGGGCTGCCTGAGGCAGGACAACCCATATGTGATGACTGCAGATGCATACCTATCGGACATCTACATTTATGGTAGGTACAAAACTGTACTTTCTTCATCCCTCCAATAGTAAACACAGTGAACTCCCTTTCCTCTAATGCCATGCTATTCTGGTGATGTGGTACCATATGAAACACCTGCCATATCCAGGTAATTCACATCTATAACTTTGTCATTACCCAAGGACTCTTACTACATTAGAATAAAAACTTAATTAAATTAGTAATAGTTGATCTTCCTTAGAGGGAAGCATGCTGATGTATGTAAATGTATACTTCCCTCACCTGTGGGGACAGTTCTCAACTCTCAACCCTCTTTTTGTGGTACCTTTCTTGTCATGATGGTATTGAATTGTCTACATAAGCTCATTTAAGACTTTCTGGACCAGCTTTCATGGTCACTTAAACCCTGATGTGTGCAAATTATTCAGAAAGTGCGGTGAGCTGGTACATGACCTGTATACCCCTCTAACAAGTGATAAGTACAGGATGACAAGTTCATGAAATATTGTCTGTCTGCTTACTTGCATAGTTATGTACTTGCTTACTGAGAGGGTCCAACTGGAAAGTCACTTTAAAGTATTGTGCCTAACCGTTAGCAATACAAACAGTTATAGAGAAAAAGGAATACAAAAAAAACCTGAAAGAATTAAATCTTGTAACAGTGTTATAGAAAACATTTAATTTCTGGCAACTTGCTGGCAGGCTACCCTCAGTCGGCCTGAATTCCAAAGTCTAGGTCCGGCATCGGTTGCTGTTGCCTCTTCATTAATGTCTGTGCGCCAGGGGTATAAAAGATGCAGCCGACGCCATTTTCTCCAATTTTTCTTGCCGTGCTGTGCCCAAAGCAAAAGCAGTGCACAAGTGCCGGTCGGCCGACTCCTAAGATTTTCGTGTTCGAATTTCAGATCCGAAGTCTTCACTAAAAGCTAAGTACCCCATTGGGGAAACTTTTTTCTTGCTCCAGACTGATGTCAGAAAAAGTTTAATAATTGTATTTCTTGTGGGAAGCAAATACCTCATAAGGACTTTCATTCTTACTGTATTTCTTGCCTAGGCCCAGACCATGACTTTGCTGGTTGTCGGTTTTGTGCTAGATTTAACCAACGCACTATTAAGCGTTGGTACGATTTTGCATTTCACTATTTTGGCAGAAGATTTAACTATACAATGTCGTCGGATAGCCATCCAACTACCGGAATTCACCAGAAACGCAAAGAAAAGAACAGGCATCCGAGGTCCAAAACCGACGACGAGGCTTCTTGTAAGCCAGTCGCCGGTTCTCAGTGAAGCACCTTCGCAGCCCCTGACAACCGCTACTTTAGACTCGCAGGCTGCTACCGATACCCATGTGGAGTCGACCAGGCCGCTGGAAGCTCACGGTATTGGACCTTCGGCAACTATTCCCTCAGATGGGTCCGGAGCCGCTGAGCAGGTATCGGCTTCTGAGGGTGTTTTCAGACCTACTCATTTATATGTTAAAACGACCTCAGCTTCAAAGGCAAAGACTAATGCACCTTTAAAGACAAAGAAACATATACAACAGCCTCATGGACAGGTCTCCATGCCCAAAAAAACAGATGCTCAAATGGCCGAAGACCTAATTACTTTGATCAGGGGTTCCCATCCCCCTCCTGATAAGAGGCCTAGGCAAGAGACAGAATATGAATCTTCAGATCAGGTTTCCATTTCATCTGATTCCTCTTCTGATCAGGAATACTCTCTTCCTCCCTATGAGGATTCTGATGCTGAAGAATCTATCCCTTCAGCCTCTCCTCCTGAGGATTATTCTTTTGGGGAAACTTTACATACCATGAGGGAGAATTTCCACTGGGAGAGCCAAGATTATTCAGAATCGAAGAAAAGGCTCAGAGACTTCCTTTTACTACCACAACACAGGCCCCTAGCTATTCCACCTGTGTTAGACGTTGTAGATGATGTATTTTCAGAGTCCAGTGTGACCCCTGACTCCTTACCTCCAGCTTCTGTTAAGTAGGACAGGTACTACAGGGTTCCTGACTCACACAAATTCCTTTTCAAAAACCCTGCTGTTGACCCAGAAACCATCTCTCAGGGTCCCAAAGGGGTCAAGGCTTCCACTGCAAAAAACCCTAGTCCCTCTGACAGGGATTCTAGGGCACTGGACAGATGGGGAAAAAGATTTGCACTTCTGCTACCTTGGCTATAAGGGCTTTAAATTGTCAGTTTCATATGCTCAAATATCAGCAATATATTATGCCACTGCTTAAACAGAAAATGTTGATAATTTCTGAATGTGCAGAAAACAAAGAAATGAAGGATTTATTGCATGCAGCTGAACAAGTTGCAAAGCATACTTTGCAATGTGGTTTTGATTCTCTGGAGGCCTCCTGCAGGGCCGCAGTTACGGGTTCTGTCAATAGAAGGCATGCTTGGTTAAAGGAACAAAATCTACCTGATCATGTTAAAGCAAAATTATTAGATGCTCCATTACAGCATGAGGTTTTGTTTGGTGTTAAAGCAGAAGAGGTGTTAAAGAAAATGGAGGACAAAGCTAAATCTATGCAAACAGTCAAGAATTTCTTACAGGTACAGCCACCAAGATTTAGCAGACACTGGCCTACAAAGAATTGGTCCTTTCCAGTGTCAGACAGGCCACAAAGGGGCAGATACAGACACCCTAGAGGCAGATCCCAGCCCCAAGGTTCTTACAGGTCTAAACAATGGGGTGCTTCTACCTCCAAAACTGGAGAAGACAAATCACAGCCATACAGGAAACAGCCCCAATGACTTCCCCCTGCCTGCGCCAATCACTTATCTTCTGGCAGCACCTTTAGGGGGAAAACTAGCACTTTTTTTCCTCAAAATTGGCACATAATAACCCAGGACAAATGGGTCTTAAACATAGTGTCACAAGGCTACAAGTTTCACTTCCATACCCTGCCAAGGGCAAACGGTTGGCCAGACCTGCCAAAACATTAATGGGCAGAGGCACAAAAAGAAGTCGCATCCCTCATGGACATGAGGGCCATTCAACAAGTACCAGAGCTAGCGCAGGGACAAGGATTTTATTCAAGACAGATGTCCTTCAAGAATGCAACTGCAGTCATAACATATGGGTTGTCCTGCCTCAGGCAGCCCTCGGTCGGCCGGATTCCAAAGTCTGGGTCCGACGTCGGCTGATGTCGCATTTCTCTCCGTCAGAGCGGCAGGAGTACATAAGCATCAGCCGAAGCCATCTTCTTCAGTCTTTCTTGCCGCGCGGTGCTCGAAGCAGAAGCAGTTCGCAAGTGCCGGTCGGTCAGCTCCTGTATTCTTCGATCCGAAGTCATCAAAAAAGCTAAGTACCCCGTTGGGGACCTTTTCTTGCCTCAGCCGATGTCAGAAATTACTGTAAAAGTTAATAATTGTTTGTCTTGTGGTAAACAAATACCTCATAAGGATTTCCATTCTTACTGCCTTCCTTGCCTTGGCCCAGACCACGACGTCTCGGCCTGTGCTGCCTGTGCTCGCTTCAATAAGTGCACTCTCAGGCGCTGGGCGGAGTTCGCTGAAGACTTTTTCGGCGAAAAATACGATTGCAAGATGCCGTCGGAATTACCGACATCGCAGACTCCTAAAAAACGTAAAGACCGGGACCGCCATCCTCGGCCCGCGTCTTCCACCGACACCACGCCAAAACCTACCGCGAGTGCCCCGGTTCCCTCTGAGGCGATTATTTCACCGCTCCGAACCGAAGACACAGCATTACCGATTCCTCCGATACTGGAGACCACACCGACGCCAGTTATTGATTTTCCTCCGGATACTGAAACCGAGGAAATGCCCAAGACCATTGCTGTGGATAAGGTCACTCCTGCACGTGGAGCTGCTAGGCCTCCCATGTCCATGTCTATCAAGGCCTACACACGTGCTAAGGCAGCCAGCAAGACTAAGCACCTTACTGCTAAAGCCTTACCTCAGTCTACTCCTGAGACGCATATCATGACTATGGCAGCAGACTTAATCTCCATGATCAGAGGTTCCCAGGCCCATCCTGAGAGAGGATCCCAGCCTCCTCCTGATAAGAGGCCTAGGGTTGAGCCCACTGACCCTCTTCCTTCAGATGAAGATTCTGAGGCCTCTGGCCACTCCGATAGCCAGGAAGAGCCTTTCCAGACCTACGAGGACTCAGATGCAGAGGACTCCATCCCCTCGGCCTCCCCTCCTGAGGATATTTCTTTTGGGGAAGTTCTGCATTCCATGAGGGAACATTTTAAGTGGCAAGGCCAGGAATTTTCTGATTCCAGAAAGCGCCGTCGTACCTTCCTTAAAAAGCCCCAGCACAGGCCCTTAGCTATACCTCCTGTGCTTGATGTTTTGGATGATTTATACTCTGACTCCAGAGTTACCCTGATACTCTCCCTCCAGCTCCTGCCAAGCCGACAGATACTATAGAGTTCCTGAAACACATTCTCATTTCTTTAGGGCCCATGCTGTTGATTTAGAAACTATTTCACAGGGGCCGAAAGGGGTTTCAGCTACCACCTCCAAAAATCCTTTGCCTTCCAACAGGGAAGCTAGGTCATTAGAGAGATGGGGGAAGAAGGTTTACACCTCCACTACTTTATCTATGAGAGCTCTCAATTGTCTCTTTCATATGTTTCAATATCAGGATTTCCTGTTAGATGATTTACAGAAAACCTTGGCCTCTCCTGATCCTTTAGATAGGAAGTCTTTGCAGGAGGCTGTACACAACTCTCAGCAAGTTAGCAATCACTTCCTTCAGTGTGGATATGATGCATTGGAAGCTACATGTAGGGCAGGTATGACAGGGGCGGTCATTCGCAGACATGCATGGTTAAAAGAACAACCTCTACCAGATCATGTTAAGGCAAAACTTCTTGATGCACCCTTGGAAAAGAACAAGCTTTTTGGTGCTAATGCTAAAGATGTATTAAAGACCATTGAGGAAAAAGCCAAGTCAGTTCAGACAGTCAAAGATTTCCTCCAGGTTCAGCCACCCAGATTCAGCAGGAATTGGCCTTCAAAAAACTGGTCCTTTCCTAATACTGAAAGATTTCAAAGGGGCAAAAGCAGGCGTGGCCGAGGAAGAGGACAATACAGAGGTTCCTACAGGGGACGACAATGGCAACCAGCAAACCAAAGAAGTGACACAGGGGCTTCTCCTGCCCCACAGGGACAATCCCAATGACTTTCCTCTACTTCCGCTAACCAAAGAGCAAACAGAAGCTCCCTTGGGCGGAAAATTATCTCTGTTTTCAGACAATTGGCACAGATTGACAAAGACCAAGGCTACAGGTTCCACTTTCATACCTTACCAAGGAAACAAGGCATGCCAAACCTACCGCAAAATCAGAGGGCAGAGGCTTTCAAGCAAATTTCTCTGCTTGCTCAGATCAATGCAATAGAAAAAGTTCCACAACAAGAACAAGGCCAGGGGTTTTACTCAAGACTGTTCCTTGTTCCAAGAAAAGAAACACAATGGAGACCAATACTGGATTTGTCCGCATTAAACACCTTTCTCATAGTACCAAAGTACAAAATGCTGACCTTACAGCAACTCCTTCCCATGCTGGGCAAGGGGTCTTGGCTGATTACTCTGGACCTCAAGGAGGCATACCTGCATGTCCCTATCAGACACAGCTGCAGAAGATACCTCAGATTTCTTGCAGGGCCAGAGCATTATCAATTCCCAGCATTGCCATTTGGCTTATCTACTGCGCCCAGAGTGTTTACAAAATGCCTGGCTTCAGTAATTGCTCATTGCAGGCTCCAGGGGATCCAAATTTACCCGTACCTGGACGACTGCCTCATACAAGCGGACGACAAACTGATTTTGACAAAAAACTTGGATTATGTCATTCAATTGCTACAAGCTCTGGGATACACAGTCAACTTCCAAAAGTCAAGACTGCAGCCAACCCAGCAAATTACTTTCTTAGGAGCCAATCTAGACACAACCTCTCAAATGGCTTACCTGACAGAAGACAAGCAAAAGAAGTTAACTCATTATTTCAAAGGTTTGGCAAAGCTCACCCAGATGACTGCAAGGAGATTCCTACAGGCCCTGGGTTACATGGCATCATGCATTCTCCTGGTTCCATTAGCAAGACTACACATGAGAAAGCATCAATGGTACCTAAAAAGTTTATGGTCTCAACACAGCAACAACCTAGAGACAACCATACCGCTTATTCCATGCCTACAAAAGGAATTCCTATGGTGGGCCTCAGTAAGCCAGGCAAACACAGGTATGTCATTCAAAAAACCACAAATAACACAAACGATGACCACAGACGCCTCAGACCTTGGATGGAGGGCGCACATGGAGGGCAGATGTATTCAAGGACAATGGTCTCCAAAGGAAACACATCTGCATATCAACCAAAAAGAAATGCTGGCAGTCATGCATGCCATCGAGGCCTTTCAACAAAAACTTCAGCAAGGCCACCTGCTAATACGGACAGACAACACCACTGTGATGTGGTACATAAACAAGCAGGGGGGCACCCATTCTTACCCCCTTTGCAGACTGACAATGAATCTTTGGGAAAAATCACTGAGCTTAAACATACAGTTGCAATCCCAGTTTGTTCCAGGCAAAGACAATGTGCTGGCGGACAGCCTAAGCAGGAATTTCCTAGACCCTCACGAGTGGAGGTTACATCCAGAAATCTTCATAAGGCTCACCTCGACATGGGACAGGCCAGAAGTAGACCTATTTGCCTCCCACCTCAATCATCAGCTACAAAAGTTCTGTTCAAGGACATATCATCCACAAGCATGGAAAACAGATGCCCTCTCATTCAGCTGGAACTTCCTAAAGATTTATGCATTCCCACCTCTGCCACTGATGACCACAGTACTACTAAAGATCAAAGCAGAGAAGCCAAAAGGGATCCTAATAGCTCCAGACTGGCCAAGACAACACTGGTATCCACTACTACGGAGCATATGCCACAACAAAAAATGGGCCCTTCCCCAATGGCCCCATCTTTTGACTCAAAACAACTTCAAGACAGTACATCCCAACATTCAGACGCTCCAGCTAACAGCTTGGGAGATTCCATGAATAACCTCAATCTATCTCTCTCCAAGGAAGTTCAGCGGATATTAACAGAAGCCTGCAGACCATCCACCAGAAAGGTTTATTCAGCAAAATGGAAGAGATTCAGCATTTGGAATACCAGCAAGCGTCATGATGCATCATTATTGAACATCCCACTCATCCTGGAATACTTGGCAGATATGCTACAGAATGGACGGTCATATTCTTCTATAAAAATACATGCTTCAGCTATTTCAGCTAGATACAACACTGATCCACCTGTGTTCTCACATCCTTTGTTAAGGCAATTTCTTAGAGGAATCAAGAATATCAAGCCACCAAGAAAGGCCCCAGTACCAGCTTGGGACCTCAACTTTGTCCTAGAAAAACTGACTCTACCCCCCTTTGAGCCAGCAGCTTCTGTGGACTTACAATTCCTCTCATGGAAGACAGCTTTCCTGTTGGCAATTACCTCAGCAAGAAGGGTTTCAGAATTACAGGCCCTAATGGCAATACCACCGTTCATTACCTTTCATAGAGACAGGGTCTCCTTACGAACCAACCCTAGCTTTCTGCCAAAAGTGGTATCTAGGGTTTCTTTGAATCAAGCAATTCACCTGCCTACTTTCTTTCCCAATCCTGAGAACAAAGGGGAAAGACTGTTGCATACCTTGGACATTCACAGACAACTTCGCTACTACCTGGACAGAACCAAGGCCAATAGGAAGTCTGATCAGCTTTTTGTAGCTTACGCCCCTGGAGTACAAGGAAAAGCAATTTCCAAACAGACTATCTCAAAATGGATTGGACATTGCATCAGATTATGTTATTCCTTCCATGGAAAGAGTGTACCAGCCAATTTATTTATTTATTTTATTTATTTAACATTTGTTGACCGGGAAAGTCCGACTAGGTTCCACAGATCCTGTTTTCAGCGGAGGCCCGGGGAGAAATGCTCCAGAAGCATGTCTTTACA
Source organism: Protopterus annectens (assembly GCF_019279795.1). Classification (NCBI taxonomy): domain Eukaryota; kingdom Metazoa; phylum Chordata; order Ceratodontiformes; family Protopteridae; genus Protopterus; species Protopterus annectens. The sequence continues at coordinate 121,709,690 of NC_056732.1, forward strand.
AATATCAGGCTACAATCACCTCTACAGCATTCTTAAGAGGGGTGCCTACAAAAGACATTCTAGAAGCTGCTACATGGAGCTCCGTGCATACATTCTCCAAACACTACAACCTTCCTTTATATTCCAGATCCAGAGCAGGCTTTGCTTCGGCAGTCCTGCAGGGATTGATAGCTACACCATCCTTTTCTTAGTGCTTTCCACCTCCCCCAGCTACGCTATGATATTCAACCCATATGTTATGACTGCAGTTGCATTCTTGAAGGACATAGTACAGTTTTGTACCTACCATAAATGTAGATGTCCGATAGATATGCAACTGCAGTCGGGTTTTCCCTCCCTCCTTCCCCTCTATTCCTTGGGTCCACTCCTCTCCCTGTTATCCTAGCTGGGGATATCTGTTATGGTGTATTTGTTTATTGCTTATTTATTTGTCTGGAAACCTATTTTGTCTTCCAAATTGATTACAGCCTTCCTTGGAGGGCACCTGGCATCTGGGGCAAGAAACACTGAAGAAGATGGCGTCGGCTGATGCTTATGTACTCCTGCCGCTCTGACGTCGGAGAGAAATGCGACATCAGCCGCCGGACCCAGACTTTGGAATCCGGCCGACCAAGGGCTGCCTGAGGCAGGACAACCCATATGTTATGACTGCAGTTGCATATCTATCGGACATCTACATTTATGGTAGGTACAAAACTGTACTTTTGTGGTACCCAGAAAGGACAAAACCTGGAGACCAATACTGGAACTATCTATTCTAAACACATATCTGGATATTCCAGAATTCAAAATGTTGACTCTACAGCAGCTTCTGCCCATGTTGGGCAAGAAGGCTAGACTTGTGACTTTAGATTTAAGAGAGGCATACCTGCATGTCCCAATCAGACAAACATGCAGAAGATACCTCAGATTCAAAGCTAGCTCAATGCACTACCAATTTTCTGCACTGCCCTTTGGCTTATCTACTGCGCCCAGGGTCTTCACAAAGTGCGTGGCACCAGTAATTGCTTACTGCAGACAAAGAGGAATACAAATATATCCTTACTTGGACGACTGCCTCATTCAAGCAGAGAACAAGGACATTCTACTACAGCATCTGGCATTTGTAAAGAGATTACTACCATGCCTAGGGTACACAGTCAACGAACAGAAATCAAAACTAGTACCCTTAAGAGATAATATTCCTGGGTGCAAGCTTAAAAACAACTACCCAGATGGCTTATCTCATGCCAGACAAACAAATGCAACTGACTGCCTATTTCAAACTGTTGGCAACAAAGGCCCAGTTATCTGGAAGAAACATTCTGCAGGCTTTGGGCTTCATGGCATCCTGCATTCTACTAATTCCATATGCAAGACTGCATATGAGGAAACTTCAGTGGTATCTAAAAAGTGTTTGGACTCAACATTGCCACAGCCTGGAAACAATGGTTACTCTCATTCCCTGCCTGCAACAGGAGTTTTGATGGTGGGCGAAGGCCTGCCACCAGAACAAGGGACAGCCATTCACTCTACCCCCAGCCACACAGACATTTACAACGGATGCATCGGATTATGCCTGGGGAGCCCACATGGATGATGTATTCAAGGCACATGGTCCGCAAACCAAATGCATCTACATATCAATCAAAAAGAGATGCTAGCTGTTCAATATGCCCTGACAGCCTTCAAGGACCTACTTCATCCGGGACAACTACTGATAAAGACAAACAATAACACCGTCATGTGGTATATAAACAAGCAGGGAGGCACTCATTCTTACCCCCTTTGCAGACTAGCCATGACTTTGTGGGACACAGCATTGACTTACCAAGTACATCTGCAGGCACAATTCCTGCCAGGAAAGATAAATACTCTGGCAGATGAACTAAGCAGCAACCTCATGGATCCTCAAGTCTTCAGCATGGTAACAAGGAAATGGGGATGCCCGGGCATAGATCTATTTGCCTCACCTCACAACTGCCAACTAAAGAGATTCTGCACAAGGACTTATCACAGACCAGCATGGAAAGTGGATGCCTTGTCTTTCAGTTGGAAAAGCTTAACGGTATATGCCTTTCCACCTCTGCCTGTCCTCCCCAAGGTACTCCTAAAGGTCAGACAGGAGGAGCCAAAAATGATACTGATTGCCCCAGACTGGCCACGCCAGTACTGGTATCCAATCCTAAGGAGCTTGTCTCAATGCCCAGCCTGGACCTTACCTCAAGTGCCTCATCTACTGTCAGATCCTGCACAGCCAACTCAAGACTTTAAATCTGGCAGCATGGCGGATAATGTAGTCATACAAAACACACCTCTCACTAAAGCAGTGATGGGTGTCATTTTGGAGGCCAGAAGGCCTAGTAGTAGAAAATCTTATGCTGGAAAATGGAAGAGATTCTGTGCTTGGAACCAGGCACAAGGAATTGACACAGCTGTACCAAATATTCCTCAGATTTTGCAATACTTGACTGAGATGCTGGACAAAGGCCTATCATTTTCATCTGTAAAGATTCATGCCTCTGCCATTTCGGCTCATTACAATACAGAGCCACCAATCTTTTCTCATCCTTTGTTTAGGCAGTACCTCAGAGGGGCCAAAAATTTAAGGCCTCCAAGGAGATCACCAATACCTGCATGGGACTTCAGTTCTGTTTTGGAAAAACTCACCCTGCCTCCTTTTGTGCCAGCCGCTACAGCTGATATAAAGTTTTTATCTTGGAAAACAGCTCTGCTCCTAGCAATAACTTCTGCAAGACGAGTCTCAGAGCTACAGGCACTCATGGCTGTGGAACCTTTTTTATCCAGACAGGGTTTCTCTGAGGACAAACCTGATTTTTATGCCTAAGGTAGTGTCCAGTGTGGCCCCAACCAATCTATTCATCTGCCTACCTTTTATCCAAACCCACAGATTAAGGGGGATAGAATTCTGCATTCTTTGGACATATGCAGACAGCTACACTTCTATTTGAACAGAACCAAAGCTTTCAGAAAGACAGAGCAATTACAAGTGGCATATGCTGCAGGATCACAAGGAAAGGCTATTTCAAAGCAGACCATTTCAAAGTGGATAGGTCACTGCATTCGTTTCTGCTATTCACAACATGGCAAGCCAGTACCTAAGGGCATTAGGCCACATTCAACCAGAGCAGCAGCCACTTCAGCAGCCTTCCTCAGGGGAGTACCAACCAAAGACATTTTAGAGGCTGCTACTTGGAGTTCAGTGCGCACCTTCACAAAGCACCATCACTTACCACTCTACTCTAAATCCAGGACAGGCTTTACCACTGCAGTTCTGCAGGGCCTAATAGTCGCTCCTAATGCTATTTAGCTCCAGCCTCCCAACCTTGGCTTTGGGATTCAACCCAATTGTAATGACTGCAACAGTGAAACACGAAGAACATAGTACAGTTGTGTACACTTACGATAAATGTAGATGTTCGAGTGTATTCACTGTTGCAGTCCAGGTTACCCACCCGCCATCCCCCTTTTCTTTGCTGGAACTTATCTGTACTTCTCTATTCTATACAACCTATGTGGTGTATTTGCTTGTAGAGGAAGGCAAAATATATACTTTAGTGCTTGCATGTTTTATTGACATATTTTCAGCCTACCCTTTTAGGGGCACCTGACATCTGGGGCAAGAAAAACTGAAGAAAATGGCGTAGGCTGTGTCTTTTATACCCCTGGCGCACTGACGTCAGGGAAGAGGCGACAGCAACTGACGCCGGACCTAGACTTTGGAATTCAGGCTGATTGAGGGTAGCCTGCCAGCAGGATAACCCAATTGTAATGACTGCAACAGTGAATGCACTCGAACATCTACATTTATGGTAAATGTACACAACTGTACTTTTTAGCATGGAACTTGGGAGTTGTGAGGAAAATGTGCATTTCTCTGCCACTTCTTATTTCCAATGAGGAGTGGAGGGCAAACCCTTAGCCTGCTTGCAGCTATGTAGAATGCTTATAATAAATTGTTTCTGTTGAGAACCATATTTTCTAATCTGGCTATGGCTTGGAATCTCCATCTTTTGCTAGAGAAGCTGAAGCTCGCTTCTTTCGGATCATTCTACTCAGATGACTTTTTTGTCATGAAAAATGCTCTTCCTAGTAGCCATTATGTTATCTAAGGTCTCTGAGTTTCAGGCCCTTTCCTGCACTTTCTTCTGTTTTTTTTTTCTTTCTTCCAAAGATGTGCTATCCTGTATATTAATAATGTGTTCTTATTTTTAAGTCAGTTACAATCTTGAATCTGAATTTCTGTGTACCCATTTTCTTCTAGCAAATTCTACTCCTGGAAAGCTCCTAGTAAATGCTTTGGATGCTCACAGTAACAGTAGAAAGTCAACCTCGAGAAAGGTAGCCTTTTTTATCCTTTACTAAAGGAGAAGTAGAAATGTTGTATCCCAATTTATTTTCAAGTGTTTGGATTTTGCTATGTAGATACAGCAAGGTGTTTCCTTGGCCACGTAAAGGGTGTTCCACTGTGTATCAACTATCTAAAGTGCAAGGTTCTATGAAGTATTGGATGAAGTTTGTATGGCTGCAACTTGGTCTGTACCTGACGAATTGACAGAGCAGTTTAAACTGGATTTGTCTGTTTTAGGACTGTTTAGGCTGGCTATTGTGAAAATCTGGGCTTCTTAAGTTTATTTATCCAAGAAGTGTTCATGTCTGTTGTGTCTTTCGGCTTTTCCCGGTTAGGAGTTGCCACAACAGAACTCCGGTCTGCTAATGATTGGCAGTAGATGTTTACGTGCCGAGTTGCCAGCTCTGATGCACAACCTTCAACGAAGGTACAACCATTCACGCATGTCTCCACACAGAAGACGCTTTAGCTGAGAATCTAACAGGACAACGTCTTACTGTGAGGCGACAACGCTACCGCAGCACCACCACCACAGTCTACTCTGTCCATTTTGTGCAGCCATGGTATCTTGAAATAAATTGCAGCCGTTATGTGTAGTACATAACATAGTGATACATCTTTAAGGTGTATAATGTACTTGCAGGACACCATCACTCTCCTGATAACAACCCCCCCAGTCTTTCATTTTGATGAATAATGTATTTCTACTGCTGGCAGCTGTCTGAGCCAGCATGGGTCAGCAGAGAAGAGAATACAAAAGTATCCGTCTAGGAGACATTTTCTGAAAGAATTGATGTACAGAGTAATGTTTCTGCCCAAAGTAGGCTCTGAAGTAGCCTAGGGAAGTAGAACTAAAAGGTACTAGTAGAAATTGACCACCAGTTTTTATGCCTGAAAGCACAAGTCCTGCACATCCTACAGCCAGAGCATGTGTAAAAGATGCATCTTTATGCTTAATACTCTATATAACTGTTTACAACTGTGCAAGGTACTCACCATAGTTTCCCAGTGAAAAGTAGTTTCAGAAATTGCTGTATCCCTGGAGTGTGTCTTTGGATTTTGGTTGTTTTGTGTTAAAATGTCTTTAATGCATTCATATTCTCTCCCCAACCATCTAATGCCTAATTTGCTAGAAATTCACAATCTCATAATTTTTAACTTTTTTTGTAGACTCAGCAACCGAAAAGCATGAAGGAACAACTACTACTTCAAGGATTACTGATCAAGAAAAGGAGCTTGCAGCCAATGCTTATCAGGCTTTTATGGTAAGTTTATAGTAAGCAAATAATGCAGTAAATATTTTATTTTGTTTTATTACCATGCAAAATGTATTTAAGCTACACATGTTCATACAGAACCTAGGAGAGCAACAGCATACAGAAGCCATAAATGGGAGATTGTGCTGGCAACATACCATGCTGCGGATTCTCACAATTACGACTATCCTTGATAATCCTGTGGTTGAGTAAATCTTCTGACATTTAGAATCCATTGTCTTTATCTTTAATTCTTTCATGCCTAAAGTGCTGCCACTGCAGTCTTTTAACAGTACCTAAAGCACATGTTTAATAAGCTGACCCTCTCTCCAACATCTTTAACTCCTGTGATAGCTTTCTGTTAAAACTACCATAAAATTTATTACAAAGATAAAACAATACCTGGTGAAAAAGTCAGCACTGCACAAACCTTTCTGAGCTACCACCTCGCATAATGTCTCATGGCTTTAGAAGACCAAACTACAAGCTCATCTGATGTTTCACTGTTTTATAATACTAAACAGATCAATCCACAACCCCTTTTTCCCATTTTTTTTTCACATGGGGTTAGGGTGTCACTTTAACTGTGACAGTCATCTAGAGCCAAACTTCACACCGCCACTAATTAAAATTCTCGATACTTCTTTACATCGCTCTACACCATAGCTATCCCCTTTAAATAATTCTTCATAAGCCCTCCTATTTTTGTACCTCTGAAGTATCTCTGACATACCACTGGGTGTAATGAACCTTTATTCATCATTAACTCTACTTTTTATGTGCTATTTTTTCTGTATGGGGTCTGAAAGTCACATCAGCTGATGCCATCCCTCTCATTTCTCTGCCACTATCCTACCTGTCAGAAGTCTTCTCTAATACAATATATATCCATCTCTTTGTTGGATGTCCTCATTTCATCTTGCCTTCTTCCTTTCTTTTCCCACTCTTCAGCACCAAATCATCATCTGCTGTCTTGCATATGTGACCAAACTACCGTGATCTCTTCTCTTTGACCTTCTCTACAGTTGGAGCTACTTTGGCTTCTGCTCTGATGTCATAATTTCTTTGCTGTTCCACAGTGTGCATCCTGCCATCTATCTCAAACACTTCATCTCCTTCACATCTAGCTTCCTCAGCTGCTCTATCTTCACTGTCCAGATTTCTGTACCATACAGAATTACTGGTTATACCACTATTTTGTACATACCATACAGAATTACTGGTTATACCACTGTTTTGTACACCTTACTTTTCAGTTTCTTTGGCATTCTTCTGTCACACACTACGCATGACACTCTGTATATCAGTTGGCTGTAGCCCCTCTGATTCTAGTTTTCACCTTATCATTCTGATTTTCCTTTTCCTCAACTCACCCCTCCTAGATACTTGAAACAATTAACCTGTTCGACTATTTTCATTTCTGTCTCAATTTTCAGCTTCTTTTGATTTTCCCCATTTGCTATGATAAGGTCTTGTCTGTACTCTGCTTCATCCCATGTGCCTTCAGTTTGGTCTTTTGTACCCCTAATATTTGCTGACGTTCTTGCTCAGAGGCTGCTTTTTGTGCCACATCATCTTCATACAGCAACTTTGTTAATTTGTCCCCTCCAAACTATTTGCTGATGTAGTCCGTAATCAGTATGAACAGCAGTGGGCTCACAGCTGAACCATGACACCCCCCCCCCGACTCCCATAGTTCATAGTTTTGTCATTGGATCCTTGTACACAGCCTGAATTAATTCTACCAATGTTTCTGGGACTATTGAACCATCACAAGATCACCCAAATCCACTTTCTCTGGCCCTTGTTATATGATTTTTCCAAGTCTAGGAGTGCCCAACTGGACTCTTTTCTCATCACTGTCCTTTTCTCCATTATTTTTCTCACTGCAGACATAGAGTTGGTTGTGTTTCCTCCCATTTCTAAATCAGGACTGCTTAGTTCTCATCCTAGTTTCTACCGCTATGTATATCTGTTTATCAGCAACCTCTCCAGCACTTTCATGTAGTGTGACCGTAGTTTGATACCTCTGTACTGCCCACAATTGTAAATTTCTATTCCAGTTTGTTATTGTACCCTGGCACCAGAATGCTTATTCTCCGATCATCTGGGATCCACCTTTCTCTCAGTACTGCTATGAGTACCCACAGGAGTCATTTCTTCCCTAACTCACCCAACATCTTGGATCATATCTACTGTGATCTCACCCAAGCTTTCTGCTTTCCTTGACATCATTTTCCTTAGTGATGTTCTTCCTTTTGCATCATAGGCTGTGCATGGCATGGTACATCTTCTATTTTTTTTCTTCTCTCTCTCTCTCTCTCTCTCTTTCTGTCTTCATTCAGATGCTACTGGAAGCACTCCTTCCATCTGCCTTTGACTTTCTGTGGACTGGTTCATAGGTTCATACTAGGCTATCTGCCCTAGGGCATTTATAAGCCTAGCCAGAGTGTGTTTGGCTTTCGCCACCCATTTTAAATTTATTTTGCTATGCCCTTTTTCGAGGTTAGTATACTGTGCCTCTGTCTAACAGTGACACAGAAGTGATACCCGGGGTAAACGATCTCCCATCCACTCATCAAGATTCCTCTTGAAGAGAGTCAGAGAGGGACTCTGCCTAACCTGGACTGGGATTTTATTCCAGAGTGAAGGGAGCCTCTGGGTTATGAATCTGTCCCTCCAGCATGTCCTATTTATTTCAGTGCTGAGGTTCAAGTCTCTCGAGCGCGTAGCTCGATGGGATTTGGATTTTCTGAGGTGCAGCATGTCCATTAATTCCGGGTTGGACATACGTCGGGCACAGATCGCCTCTGAACAGGCGGTATGCCACTGAGTAGAGCTGGAGTTTCTTTAACCGGGCAGCATATGACATCTGTTTGAGCCCTTTGATCCTCTTGGTGAGTTACTTTTGGGGTCTTTCCAGTTGCTGCAGGTGTCTGGTAAGGTACATCCCAAAAGGGGCATTGTACTCAATTATGGGCCTGGTGAGGGATGAGTAAAGAGGCAAGATGACCTCCCCTGATCTAGATGTGAATCCCTTCATGATTAGGTGGGCTATATAAAATGTTTTTCTAACCACTTTGGCCACGTGGTTGTCAAATGAGAGATTGCTATCAACTTGGGTCCCCAGGTCCCTAATTACTTCTTCTGTACTTAATGGATTACCACCTATGTGGTAATTTGTGGGCACTTTGTTTTTGCCAAAGGGGATGACTATACATATTTTTGCATTCAGCTTCAGGCCATGGCTCTGGCACCAGTTGTCTGTTTCTATGAGGCCCTTTTGGAGGATGCTTGTGTCGGCTGGAGAGTCGATTATGGCGCCCAGTTTGCAGTCATCTGCGAACTTGGTCAGCCACAGTCCTTCCGTGTTGGCCTGTACCTCCGAGAAATATATACCGAACAAGAGAGGTCCCAGGACTGAGCCTTGTGGGACACCACTTGTAACTGGTTTGGAGTCTGACATGGCTCCAGCAATTCTAACCATGTGGGTTCTGTCCTTGAGCCAGTTTGCAATCCATCTAGTGACATAGGGGTTTATATTTAAGCTGGTGAGCTCATCTATAATGCCCGAGTGGGGTATTGTATCGAAGGCTTTTGCGAGGTCCAGGTAGGCTGTGTGGACCACCTTCCCCTTGTCAATGGCCTTGGTGACTGTTTCAAAGAAATCAACCAGGTTTAAGAGGCAGGATCTGCCCTTAACAAAGCCGAACTGGGTAGGATCCAGTGTCTGTAGGTCCCCAATATCTTTATTTATGAGGTCCATGATGATCCTTTCCATAGCTTTGCAGACCAAGCTAGTCAGGCTTATGGGGCGATAGTGTCCAGGATCCGTTGAGGCACCACCTTTATGGAGAGGGACCACTGTTGCTGTATGCCACTCTTTGGGCACATATCCTGTAGTAAGACTGAGATTGAACAGTAGTTTTATGTTTGGGTTTAGCTCTTCTTGGAGTTCATGTAGGACGCAGCCCGGGACACCGTCTGGTCCCATTGATGCTGTGTTTTTTGCTTTGGAGAGGGCGGCTCTTACCTGAGCATCTGAGATGTCAGGGGGGCAGCACTCTGCTGGGATAGATATTTGCCCTTTGGTGGGAGGGGAGAAGTTTGCGCTGAACCTGTCTGCTAGGATGTTGGCAGTGTCTGTGGGTTCGGTGTATTTTTTGTCATTTTGGACTAATTCTGAGCATATCTAGGAATTGCCACCCAGGTTCCTAACATAACTAAAGAAAGCCTTGTGATTATCCTTAGTGTCCTGTGCAATTTTTCTCTCGAAGCTGGCCTTAGACAATTTTATGAGTGCCCGTAGTTTTTTGCTAATACTGATCAGTGATGCCTTCCCTTTTTGGGATTTTGCTCCATCATTTAGTAGCTTCCTCCTTCTATTGTATAGTTTGTTTATGGCTGGGGTCCACCAGACAGGACGTCTGCCTTTGGAGGATTGGGTCTTGGTTTTATTTGGGATCGCATGATCCATGCATTCCGGAAGGTGTTCATAGAATGGGTTTATAAAGGATTCTGCGGTCTGGGCCGTATTTTCCACAGGCCCGGGGGCTTTGAAGGATTCCACCTCGGTTTTGAGGAGTGTGAAATTTGCTTTAGAGAAGTTTTTCACTGTGGTTTTCTGGGCGGGGGGTGGGGTCGGGATGTGAATATCCATTGAGATTAGTTTATGGTCTGATCTTACCAATGAGGGATACACTTCTGGTCTGGAGCATAGAGTCCTCATGTTGGTGGTGATCAGGTCCAGTATGTTTTCCCCTCTTGTGGGAGTGGTAACAAGTTGTTCCATAGCATTTGAGTTTATAAATTCTAGGAACCTTTGGGCTAGGGTGTTGGAGCTAGAGTAATGCTCCCAGTCTATATTTGGGTAGTTGAAGTCGCCCAATATAATGATGTTTGGAGAGACCTTCATATTTTCCAGTGTTCTCAGGAAGGCCGAGTGGGGTTCCTGGGTTTGGGAGGGTGGTCTGTAGCAGGCTATAAACTGGAAGGCAGTTTAACCCACTGTTAGTTGCACATGGATAGTCTCTGATGCTTCGTGCTTTGCCACCAACCTGGAGGTGTGGGTATCTTTGATGAATATCTATACTCCCCCTCCTTTTGTGGTTCGGTCCAAGTTTTGGAGTGGAAAAGCATGGTATGAGGTATAACCTGGTAGTGCTGGGGTGCTCTCAGGAGCCCTGAACCAGGTTTCTGTTACTGCACAGATATTGATGTTCTCCATGCTAAGGAGAGTTTCGAGTGTGTGCATCTTGAGGTTTAGACTTCTGGCGTTGAGTAGCATTACTCTTAGTTTCTTATCCCTTGTGATACCTATGGAGGTGGGTTTGTCTTTTGAGCCTTGCCTAAAAAAGGCACTATGGGGGTGGCAAGAGCCTTTGCCAATATCCGAAAGCCCAGGGGTGACAGGTGCAAGCCGTCCCTAGCGAAGCATCGTGGCTTGTCGAGCATATCATCCCAAGCTGACAGGCATTGGATCCCCTTTGAATGACACCAGTACTTAAGCCAATTGTTGAAATTGATCATCTTGTCTTCATATTGTGGCATCATTCTTTAAGATGCTACTCAAGGTCAGGGTCATACCGGCCTGGGCTACATGCTCAGAGAGCTCCTCTATGTCTCTTTTCATGTAGACCAGGGAGGTATGTCTCGGGTTATTCACACCAGCATGGGCAATGACTGAGTCATATTTGTACTTGCCTTGGAGTGACCTGAGTGCTTTTGTTATGTGGCGGATCCTAGCGCCTGACAGGCTGCTCACCGTGACCCTCTCCTTGTTCAGTCTGGTGAGCGGGACGTCAGTGTGCCTGACGATAGAGTCACCTATTACAAGTGTATCAGGTGTGTTGTTTAGTCTTAAGGGCTGTGACTGTTCAGCACACTGGCTTTGTGAGATATGTGTTGCACGTGTTTTGTTTTGGGGTAGCGGTTACTTGGGTGTCTGCTTTGGAGGTCTCTGCTGCTTAGGCAGATCTTTATTTAGAGGCTCCGAGTATGTTTTTGTGCGATTATGTGTTTAGTTTGCTGTCGTGGTAGGTCTATGTGAGACTGGAATTGTAGTGAGTGTGGTTTCCTTCTCCTCCTGACTGGTTATGCCAGTACTGAGTTGAGAGAGCTTAGCCTCCAGTTTGGCTATATAGTTGCATCTCTCACATGTGTTGGAATTTGTTGGGAGGAGGAGAGGGTTGTCTGTGTACATGAGGCAGTTGTAACATTGCCTCAAGATTCCCAGATTCACCAGCTGGACCGGAGACGAGATTGACAACTGACCTTTGGACATGCTAGAATAATATTGGGAATTCCTTTATAATTGAAAACAAGGGCCAGTGGGGAGTGAGGGTGTAGTGCTTTTAATTTTTAGTGCTGACTTATATAATTGCTTTAGTGAGCAAGTGCCAGGTAACTTAAGTGCAATGTGTTACAGGTAACTTAAATGCAAAAACGACAAACAGTAACTTTCTTTCAAGTGAAACAAGGAAATAAGTACAGTAAGCAATGCAGATATCACTAGTGATCCTCAGAAGCGCTGAGAAGCCACGTATTAGGTGGAATTAGCGTTCCAGGGAAATAACAAGCAAACAAACAACAAGCATATAAACAAAGCTAGATTCAGCAGGCCTGGATCTAGTCTATGCTACAGCAAACAAGGTGTACCAATTTCAGTAAGATACAGTTCAGATATTCAGGCACTATAAACCTTTAACCAGAAATTCCCAGCTCAGAAGGGCAGAGTCCAGCCTCTTCTCCCACAAGAGTGCAGACCACAAACCTTCTTAATGTAAAATAACTGGCCTGAAGCTGAAGTGCTTAAACCAGAACTAATACACTTTAAGAATAACAGACACTGGGCTCTCAATCAGCAGTTCCCAACTTAGAAGGATGAAAGCTACCTGTCCTGCCACCACAGTGCATGCCACAAACCTTCCTAATGTAAAACAACTGGTCTGAAGCCCAAGTGCTTAATCCAGAAGACTTAGAATGATAGCTACACTTTAATCAAGTTACTACTAAGCAGTAATAAATACAATTGAATACTTTAGAGAATGCCTGGATTAGTGCTCAAGTTACACAAACAAAGCTAGATCCAGCAGGCCCGAATCCAGTCTATGCCACAGCAAACAAGGCGCACCAACTTCAGTAAGAAGCAGTTCAGATATGCATGCACTATAAGCCTTTAACCAGAAATTCCCAGCTCAGAAGGGCAGAGTCCAGCCTCTCCTCCCACAAGAGTGCAGACCACGAACCCTCTTAATGTAAAATAACTGGCCTGAAAGCCCAAGTTCTTAAACCAGAATTAATACACTTTTAGAATAACAGACACTGAGCCCTCATTCAGCAGTTCCCAACCTAGAAGGATGTAAGCTACCTGTTCTGCCATTACAGTGTAGACCACAAACCCTCTCAGTGCAAAACAACTGGTCCAAAGCCCAAGTGTTTAAACCAAAAGCCTTAGAACGAGTTACACCAAGCAGTAATAAATACAATTGAGTACTTTTAAGATGATGCAAAAGTAAAGTAAAGTAGGTAGAAACACAAGTACAGTAAAAGCAGATGAAATTTTTTTTTTTCCTGAACAAGTGCTGAGATCAAACAAACAGATTTGAGTGCTGAAACTAGAAAACTGGCTAGTTATAAGAAAATAAAAACTAAGCTAGAAGGCTTCCCTCCAACACAGAAGGGCTTGGGGGCTCAGAAGCCTACAAATAGTCTATACCACTTAACAGGAAAGGCAGGAAACAAGCTTAAATTTTTTTTCTGTTTCCCAGATGCTCTCTTTGTGCACAGTAGGAGTGCCTGAAATCAGAATATGATCTCATTGCACTCAGTTGAGTGAGCAAATGAGATGGGCCCAGAAGGAGTATCCAAACACAAATTTACAAGAGGGGCGGACAGTTTCAAGGCCACTAAGATTAACACCAAAACAAAAACAGGGAGAGTGGGTGGGACTAACTGAAGAGCAGAGTCAAAACTTCCAGTTCAGTTAATATTCCTGCAACACAGTTAAAATCAATTTAAATACTGTATTTTTGAGAAAAAAGTGCAGATAAAGGTACTTAAATTCTCTTATACGTCCAGTTGAATACAGCTAGTTCTTAGCCGGCCAAAGCTGAGGTTTTTAAGCAGAAAATATTTCAAACTGTACCACTTAAATAGGCAAGGACAGGAAATCAAAGAATGTGGCTACCCCCACACCTGTAATTACTAGCAAATAACAAAATTCAGCAAACACTGACTAACTTCCAGTTCAGTTAATATTCCTGCAACACAGTTAAAATCAATTTAAATACTGTATTTTTGGGAAAAATAATTGCTGGTGTCCCTCATGAATGGTGTCTGATGACTATTTTTTTTTTTATCTTTTTGTCTTTAGGTTGCAACCTGATACTGATTGTTTACCATTTGCTGTGTCACTTTCTAAAAGCTGGTAGAATATTTTTGTCTTCTTCTTTGCTGTTGCGACTGCCCTGTTAGCTAGCCAGTATTCCTTCTTAGCCTGGTCTGTCTTTTTTATTGCCCCCTTTTTCTTGCACTTCTCTTTACTTTTGATAATTCCCTGGGCTTCTGCATTCCACTGTCAGCTTTCCTTGTATACCTTATTTCTATGCATGTCTTGGCTTTATATTTGTTACATAGTTTTAACTCGTGCTGTTTTGAGACGCTGCCATTCATACTTTGACTCTACTTTTTTCTTCTTCTTACTGAGGTGATAGAGCGATAAGTGAGTTAAGGACCAGGCCTGTCAGTGTTTATACTGTGGGCAAACTTGTTTTACTGGCTATGACTTTGTGGTCTTTGATTCTTCCCCTGTGCCCTTTCATTAATAGGAGAAAGTCTACTTGAGCTGCATGTGGTCTTGTGAATGCCTCTTTTCCTGAACTATGAGATGACCACCATCAAGCTATTTGCCAGACAGAAGTCTAGAATGGCTTTTTCTTTATTCCTGTTGTCCTATCCTTGTGGATCAGACAGCCCTCATATCCTGTTCTGTCTGTCTTGATACGAGTATTCAGGTCCCCTTTATCAACACCAGCTTATCTAGTAAGTCCTGCAGCTGTCACCTAAATGCACTTTTTTTCCTCCCTATCACAGTGGTAAGTTGGAACATAGGTTGAGATTATGAATACTTATCTACATTTGCATCAGAGTTTGATTCCCATTAATCAAGTCACTGATTTGGATGATGTTCCTCACTGTCTTCAGCAGACTTTCTCTCTCCTTCCACTTCATGTCACCTTGTCAGTGAACCTATATTCACTGTAACAATCCTTCAACCATGTTTGGTGGATTGATTGTTTATATCCAGCTTTTATTCAACAGATGGAAGGACACAATCTGGCCAGTACTGTATTGAGCCAGGGCTGTCGGGTTTTAAAGCAGGCACACACAGCCCAATAGAGGCACATAAACCTCTCCAATATTAGGAAAAGCCCTTGACATACATTGGAGTAGGCTGGATCCTCAATGCAGTTATCACTTGCAAATATCTATGAAAATGCCCATGTCAATTTTGGGTGAAATTAGGCCAAATTACGTAGAGCTAGCTTTTACACTGTTGAGTGGCTAGCTCTGATGCGCTTTGCACTCTGTTTTCAGTGTTCTCCTATCTAGAGGACATAGAGCACCACAGTCTATGCTTAAAGCAGATGGTCTACACAACTCTTCCCTGACAGACACCACCTAGAGTTTGTGCTGCTGTTGCCCACTGCTCTGTTCAGTTTTTGGGTGAGATTTTTAGTGGAAATACCCTGGCACACTGGTTCCCAAACCTTTTTGATTCTCTGCTCCCTTGCTGAATTTAGGTTTTCCCAAGGTGCCCCCCCCCCGTGCGGCACGCATAAAGTGCATATTTTAGTGGTTCCCAAAGTGTGTGTTGTGGCGCCCTTGGGAGCCTTGGATTCCTCACAGGGGTGGTGCGTACTAATAAGCTTAGCTGCAAAATAAACTGTGAACAGTTCATGGTTTATTTTGCAGTTAAGCTTATTAGTTCGCTGCAAGTGTGAGTGAATGCAGGAATGAATGAAGAAGCGGCAGTGTGTGTGAATGAATAAGGAAGTGACTGTGTGTGTGTGTGTGTGTGTGTGTGTGTGTGTGTGTGTATGTTTGTGTACGCACGCACGTGTGCGTGATTCAGCCCTCTCAACTGTACAGATTTTTGCAGAATGTCCAGATGTTTGCCTCATATTTTTGGTGTGTTCCTCCTAAAATCTGTACTTTTCTGGCAAATAGTTGAGTATTTAAGTCATTAAATAATGACAAACATTTGAGTTTAAGACTCCACATCCTTCAGATAATTCATGCTAATGCAAAACCTATTATTTTATCAACTTTCTAAGTTTGTAAATAACCAAGAGCACTGCACCAAAAATAAAAATCCAACAGTTTTATTACACCATGATAAGAGTTTAGCACTTTCGTCAAAAGTACATAAAATTGACTTCTTCAGAACTACATGACATACACAATGCTGATTTAAATAGCCTGCCCTACTCAACAATTAGTCAAACAAGAAATATGTCATTTCCTGCTAAAAAAGTATGTAATTTCCTGTTAGAAAAAGATATCATTCCATGCTAAAAAAGTACCACCCCACTAAAATAATACAACTGAATTATTGATCCATTGATCCCCCAAAAATAGAGCTTATGTTAAAAACATTACATAAAAAAACAGCCTTTAGTTTTAGCATAGAACGAATAGAAATTTTATCATTAAGCCCAGGTGGCACACATGCATTTAACCTTATTTGCCACTTGAGCTCTAACAATTCAAGAAAATCATCGACAGGTCCGCCCCTTGTATCCAAGTCGACCTGCTCTAATACAAAAAACTTGAAACAGTGTGTGGGATATCATTTAATATGATTAAATAAGGTTGTCTCAAGGAATCTAAAGGTCTCCAATATGATTTGCTCATTTAATAACAGTTGTTCTAGATCTAAATCAATAAGTCTCTAAGCTATGACAAAACATCCTAGGATTCCGACCATTTTTGGAATCCCAAAAATCCACAAGAGTGTCCTTAATCTCCCCCTCCGGCCAATTGTGGATACAAAAGCATCAAAAACTTTTAGTCTGGCCAAGTTCGTTGACTGTTTAGTTAAACATGTGTTGGATGATAGGGACCTAATTATTAAAGACTCATGGGATTTCTTGTCCAAGATTAAACATAAAATGTACAACGAATGTCTTATATTGGTCATCATTGATGTGAGGGACCTCTTTTTTGTAATACCCCATGATGTAGGTATTGAATGGTTCTACGATTATTTATGTAAGCAGACCTAATTGAATCATGATACCATTCTTACCATCAGATCCTGTATGGAGATGGTTCTGGACAATAACTTCATTTCCTTCGATGGGCAAATATTCAAACAAGTGCAAGGTGTGGCTATGGCGCCTGTTGTGCACCGTCGTTTGCCAACATAGTACTTGCCCAGAGGGAGGACCTGTATATTGTCAACTCCGAGTTCAAGGACATGTGGGTACTGTATGGGTGGTACCTTGATGATTTGGTCTTATTTTGGCATGGTAGTGAAGACGAGTTGGATAGATGTTTTACATATATTAACAGCACCACCACTTTTCTGAAGTTCACCATGACCAAGGACCCATGATATTTTGAACTACCTTGATGTGACCATCAGGAAGGATTATTCCAAGGGGAGATTCACCTCGCATCTTTATAGGAAACCTACGTACTCCAACATTCTTGCACTTTGAGAGTTGGCACCCCTTGCACCAGAAGAAATCTCTTGTGAAGGGACAGTGTGTTGGATTGGCCAGAGTGGTATCCGATATTGATTTTCTTAGATGCAACCTCCTACTGGGTATGTTACAGAAAAGAGGTTACCCCCCCCCCTCAATTTGTTAAGGGCATAATAGTCGAGGTCCAACAAAAAAGAACAAATGGGGTTTATAGAACATTATTGGATAACCCTCTGGGTCTAACCAGGCCCCTAGCAACTGAGAGAATGAACAACAACAGCAGGACATTAGTGTTACCTTTCACTACTGATTTGTTTGACATCAAAAGCATCAATTTGAAGTTGTTCAATCTCGCCGTTTATTCTTTACACGTGGGTTTGGGGCCGATCTATCTGCTCCGAGTTGGCCGGTTTTCAAGCTCAAGATCTTTGAGTTAGCTTGAGGCACAGTCCCTATCCCATGATGGTAAGAACATAACTTCTTTTTTGTGATTGTTTGAACATGTTTCGTATTGATGAGAATATCATTAATAAATTAGGTAAAAATACCCTGGTGGTGTACAAAAAGTGTACATCTTTCAGAGGTTTAGTTGAAAGAAAAAAGGTGGCATCTGGACTAGGTGGTACTTTCAAATGTGGAAGATGCACCCAATGTTCTTTTGTGATTGATGCCAAATTTATTAAACTTAAGAATTTTGGTAAAATCACTACACATAAAAAAGTACTATTGTTACACCAAGGAGGTTGTGTATGTTGCATCCTGTACAGGTTGCGACTGTTACTATGTGGGTAAGACTGTCCAAGCTTTGACAATGGATCTATCAACACCGTTATGATATTAACAAACATAGGGAGACCAACGCTTTATTTTAGCATATTAAATTATATCACACACTGTTTCAAGATGTTCATCGTGTTGCACTGCTGCAGTCATCACACTTGGGTTATCCTGCCGTCAGGCAGTCCCGCAGTCTGCCAGAATTCCAAAGTCTATGTCTGGCGTCGGTTGCTGTCGCTTCTTCCCTGACGTCAGTGCGCCAGAGGTATATAAGATGCATTTGACGCCATTTTCTCCAGTCTTTCTTGCCGCGCGGTGCCCGAAGCAGAAGCAGTTCACACGTGCCGGTTGGCCGACTCCTGAGATTTTCGAAATCGAATTTCAAAACCGAAGTCTTCAATAAAGCTAAGTACTCCATTGGGGAAACTTTTTTCTTGCCTCAGACCGATGTCAGAAAAAGTTAACAATTGTATTTCTTGTGGAAAGCAAATACCTCATAAGGGCTTCCACTCTTACTGTATTCCATGCCTAGGCCCTGATCACAACGTCACTAGTTGTCGGTTCTGTGCTAGATTTAACAAACGCACTATTAAAAGGCATTTTGATTTTGCATTACACTACTTTGGCCGAAGGTTCAATTATACTGTGCCGTCGGATCATCCGACGACCGGATTACCGAAAAAATGCAAGGACAAGGATAAAGACAGGCATCCGATGTCCAAAACCGACGACGAAGCCTCTTCTATGCCAGTCGCCGGTTCTCAGTGAGGTGCTTTCGCAGCCCCTGACACCCGCTACCTCAGAGCCACAGGCCGCCTCCGACTCGCATGTGGAGACAACTAGGCCTCTGGAAACTCAAGGTATTGGGCTTACGGAAACTAATCCTTCAGATGGATCCGGAGCCGCCGAGCAGGCATCGGCTTCTGAGGGTGTTTTTAGACCTTCACAATTTACTATCAAAACAGCAACCAAGACAGAAGTACCTCTCAAGACAAAGAAACAAGTACAGCCTTCTCCTGGACAAGCCTCCATGCCTAAAATACAAATGCTTAAAATGGCCAAAGACCTCATTACTCTAATCAGGGGTTCCCATCCCCCTCCTGAGAAAAGGCCTAGGCAGGATACAGACTATGATTCCTCTGATCAGGTTTCCATTTCCTCTGATTCCACTTTTGACCAGGGGTATTCTATCCCTCCTTACGAGGATTCTGATGCTGAAGAATCTATCGCTTCAGCCTCTCCTCCTGAGGATTACTCTTTTGGGGAAACTTTGCATACCATGAGGGAGCACTTCCATTGGGAAAGTCAGGAATACTCAGATTCTAAGAAAAGGCTGAGAGATTTCCTTTTACTTCCTCAGCACAGGCCCCTGGCTATTCCGCCTGTGCTAGATGTTGTGGATGATGTATTTTCGGAATCCAGCTCATCTCCTGATTCTTTGCCCCCTGCACCAGCCAAGCCAGATAGGTACTACAGAGTCCCTGACTCTCACAAGTTTCTTTATAAAAACCCTTCTGCTCATCCAGAAACTATTTCACAGGGTCCAAAAGGGGTTAAGGCTTCTATTGCAAAAAATCCAGTACCCTCTGACAGAGATTCCAGAGCTTTGGCTAGATGGGGGAAGAAAGTATACACTTCCGTTACTTTAGCTGTTAGAGCCTTAAATTGCCAGTTTCACATGCTTAAGTACCAACAATATTTACTGACTCAATTAAAGCAGAAAATGCTTGCTAGCTCAGAAGCTCCTGATTGTAAGGAATTGCAGGATATGTTGCATGCAATTGAACAGGTGGGAAAGCATACTCTGCAATGTGGTTTTGATTCTTTAGAGGCCTCCAGTAGAGCCGCAGTTACAGGCTCGGTGATTTGAAGGCATGCTTGGTTAAAAGAACAGAGTTTACCTGATCATGTTAAGGCAAAATTATTGGATGCTCCTTTACAGCATGATACCTTGTTTGGTGTTAAGGCAGAAGAGGTCTTAAAGAAAATGGAGGAAAAAGCTAAATCAATGCAAACAGTCAAGGATTTCTTGCAGGTGCAGCCACCTCGATTTAGCAGAAGTTGGCCTACAAAAAATTGGTCCTTTCCGGTGTCAGACAGGCCTCAGAGAGGCAGATGCAGACGCCCAAGAGGCAGATCTCAACCACAAGGCTCAAACAGACAAAAACAGTGGGGCACCTCAACCCCAAGAGGAGGTGAGGACAAGTCTCAACCTTACAGGAAGCAGTCACAATGACTTTCCCTTTCGCATGCCAAGCACTTCCCTTTTGGAAGCCCCCTTGGGGGGAAAACTAGCACTTTTTTCTCAAAACTGGCAAACAATTACCCAAGACAGATGGGTTCTAAAAATTGTGTCTCAAGGTTACAGGTTCCACTTCCATATGTTACCAAAGCTAAAAGGAATGCCAGACCTGCCACAAAATCAAAGGGCAGAGGCACAAAAGCAAATTACAGCCCTCATGGACATGAGAGCTACTCCAAAAAGTACCACAGCAAGAACAAGGACAAGGATTTTACTCAAGACTGTTCCTGGTCCCCAGAAAGGACAAGGCCTGGAGGCCCATACTAGACCTGTCAATTTTAAATACATACCTGGGTATTCCAAAATTCAAAATGTTGACTTTACAACAGCTACTACCCATGCTGGACAAGAACGCTTGGCTTGTTACACTGGACCTCAAAGAGGCATACCTGCATGTCCCTATCAGACAAAATTGCAGAAGATTCCTCAGGTTCAAAGCTGGATCAATGCGCTACCAATTCTCTGCACTGCCCTTTGGCTTATCTACTGCGACCAGAGTCTTCACAAAGTGCCTGGCACCAGTAGTTGCTTTTTGCAGACAAAAAGGAATTCAAATATATCCATACCTGGACGACTGCCTCATTCAAGCAGAGACAAAGGACATCCTCTTACAGCATCTTGCATTTGTAAAAAGGTTGCTAACCTTTTTAGGGTACACTGTAAACGAAAAGAAGTCAAAATTAGTGCCCTCACAACAGATTACATTCCTGGGTGCCAGCTTAAATACAACGGCCCAGATGGTTTACCTCACGCCAGACAAGTGCAACTAAATCAATATTTTCAATTACTGATAAAAAAAGTCCCATCTCCCTGCAAGAAAAATTCTGCAGGCCCTGGGATTCATGGCATCCTGCATACTACTAATACCATATGCCAGACTGCATATGAGGAAACTACAATGGTGCCTAAAAAGTGTTTGGACACAACACTCTCACAGTTTGGAAGCATTAATACCAATGATTCCCTGCCTACAACAGGAGTTTCGATGGTGGGCACAGGCATGTGACCTAAACAAGGGTCAGCCTTTCACCCTACCCACAGCTAGGCAAAATCTAACAATGGATGCTTCGAATTACGCCTGGGGAGTACACATGACAGGAAAATGCATACAGGGCAAGTGGAGCACAGACCAGATGCATCTACACATCAATCAAAAAGAGATGTTAGCGGTGCAAAATGCCCTAACAGCTTTCAAGGACCTTCTGCACCC
Organism: Protopterus annectens; assembly: GCF_019279795.1. Classification (NCBI taxonomy): domain Eukaryota; kingdom Metazoa; phylum Chordata; order Ceratodontiformes; family Protopteridae; genus Protopterus; species Protopterus annectens. The sequence continues at coordinate 121,731,297 of NC_056732.1, forward strand.
AGGACAATTATTAATAAAGACAGACAACACCACGGTTATGTGGTACATAAACAAACAAGGTGGCACTCATTCTTACCCCCTATGCAGGCAAGCCATGACCTTATGGAACACAGCTCTAACGTACCAAGTGCACCTGCAAGCACAATTCCTGCCAGTCAAGGAAAATACTCTGGCAGACTATCTAAGTAGGAATATCATGGATCCTCACGAATGGAAATTGGATCCACAAATCTTCAACATGATAACACAAAAATGGGGATGCCCAGACATAGATCTTTTTGCCTTCCCACTGAACTGCCAACTACAAAAATTCTGCACAAGGACTTACCACAAACAAGCATGGAAAGTGGATGCTCTTTTGCTCAGCTGGAGAAACCTAAAAGTATATGCATTCCCACCTCTGCCTCTCCTTTCAAGGGTGCTCCTAAAAGCCAGACAAGAGAAACCACAGATGATACTGATCGCCCCAGACTGGCCACGCCAGCACTGGTACCCGATATTAAGGAACCTTGCTCAAGGACCACCATGGATTTTGCCTCAAATTCCTACCCTTCTGACTCAACAAAACAATCAGATCCTGCCCCAGCAGCTCAAAACCTTAAACCTGGCAGCATGGCAGATTCATTAGACAAACGGACAACATCTCTTTCTAAAGCAGTTATGGATGTTATTTTGGAGGCCAGACGGCCTAGCACCAGGAAGGCTTACTCCGAAAAATGGAAAAGATTCTGCGCCTGGAACCAGGCTCAAAACCTTGATCCTCTTGTCCCAAACATTCCTCAGATTTTACAATACTTAACTGAGATGCTGGACTGAGGCCTATCCTTTTCATCAATTAAGATCCACGCCTCTGCCATTTCAGCACATTACAACACGGATCCTCCTCTATTCTCTCATCCTTTGCTAAAACAGTACCTCAGAGGGGCTAAAAACATAAGACCACTCAGGAGATCTCCAACACCAACTTGGGAGCTCAATTTCGTTTTGGAAAAACTGACTCTGCCTCCTTTCGAGCCAGCTTATACAGCAGATCTAAAATTTTTATCATGGAAAACAGCTCTGCTCCTAGCAGTAACTTCAGCACAGAGAGTCTCAGAGCTACAGGCATTAATGGCAGTGGAACCTTTTATAATTTTTTCATCAGGACAGGGTTTCTCTAAGGACAAACCCTACCTTTATGCCAAAGGTGATATCTAGTGTGGTCCTTAATCAAACCATCCATTTGCCAACTTTTTATCCAAACCCCCAGAATAAAGGGGAAAAACTTCTGCATTCTTTGGACATACACAGACAGCTACGCTTCTACTTGGACAAAACAAAATTTATCAGGAAAACTGAACAACTGTTTGTAGCATATGCTGCAGGATCACAGGGCAAGGCTATCTCAAAGCAAACTATTTCGAAATGGATAGGACACTGTATTCGTTACTGCTACAGTCAGCATGGAAAATCAGTCCCTATACACATTAGGCCACATTCCACCAGGGCTACAGCCACTTCAGTGGCCTTTCTCAGTATCTACAAAGGAAATTTTGGAGGCTGCAACTTGGAGTTCAGTGCGCACCTTTACCAAGCATTACCACCTGCCTCTTTACTCTAAATCCAGAGCAGGATTTGCCACTGCAGTTCTGCAGGGCCTCATAGCCAATCCTAACTCCTTATAGACCAGCCACCCAACCTTAGCTTTGGGATTCCACCCAAGTGTGATGACTGCAGCAGTGTAACACTATGAAAATAGTACAGTTCTGTACCTGCCATAAATGTAGATGTTCGAGTGTTCACACTGCTGCAGTCCTAGTTACCCTCCCTCCATCCCCTCTGAGCTGGCTGGCCTTATCTATACCTTTCTATCCTATACAACGTTTGTGGTGTATTTGCTTGTATCTGAAGGTATTGTTGTTATTGTATATACATTACTGTTTATAGCAATAGGTATTGCCTACCTACTTGGGGGGCACCTGACATCTGGGGCAAGAAAAACTGAAGAAAATGGCGTTGGATGCATCTTATATACCCCTGGCGCACTGACGTCAGGGAAGAAGCGACAGCAACTGACGCCGGACCAAGACTTTGGAATTCTGGCCGACTGCCGGACCGCTTGACGGCACGATAACCCAAGTGTGATGACTGCAGCAGTGTGAACACTCTAACATCTACATTTATGGTAGGTACAAAACTGTACTTTTTTTGTATTAGAGCAGGTCGACTTGGGTGCAAGGGGTGGGCCTGTTGATTTATTTTCTTGAATTTTTAGAGCTCAAGTGGCAAATAAGGTTAAATGCATGTGCCACCTGGGCTCAATGATAACATTTCTATTAGTTCTATGTTAAAACTAAAAACTGTTTTTATGTAATGTTTTTAACATAAGCTCTATTTTTGGGGGATCAATGGATCAATAATTCAGTTGTGTTATTTTAGTGGGGTGGTACTTTTTAGCATGGAATGATATCTTTTTATAACAGGAAATGACATACTTTTTTAGCAGGAAATGACAGCTTTCTTATTTGACTAATTGTTGAGTAGGGCAGGCTATTTAAATCAGCATTGTGTGTGTCATGTAGTTCTGAAGAAGTCAATTTTATGTACTTTTGACGAAAGCACTAAACTCTTATCGTGGTGGAATAAAACTGTTGGATTTTTTATTTTTGGTGCAGTGCTCTTGGTTATTTACTCCATTCAGCTTTTTCTGGGTTTGGATATTTTCGTTTTTCTTAACTTTCTAAGTTTGTAGGAACAGTATTTAAAATCTGTACCTATTTGTCCCCCCATCATTTTAGACTTTGTCCAGATTTAATGCAAAACCTGTTATTCTATTAACTTTCTAAGTTTGGAAGAGCAATATTTAAAATCTGTCCCCCATCATTTTAGGCTTTGTCCAAATTTTTAGATCAAATATTTATACACAAACTTACATATGTTTGCCGTTCAGAATGTAGAAACACTGAAGGGCAGTATCAGAATGTATTAGGGCTGGGAATACATTAGTGTGAGTGCTGCCAGGTTAAGATTACAGTAAAAGTTAGGTACAGGAATAGCTTTAGTGTTGTGTGTGTTTGTATGCATGTCTTAGCATGTTTGCAGTGGTAGAGTAAGAAAAACTGTTCCTAAAGTAAGGTAATAGGGTTAGGGTTAGCACCACTAAGTAAGGTGGTGCACCATGCCCTTATGGCATTGGTATGGTCTTTTTTTTTTTTTGTAAATTGATTACAGAAGTGAAGTGCTTGCCTGTTTTGGAGATTCCTTTAATGTGGGTTTAGGTGTTTTTGTCTGTATTTTTAATGTCTATATTATGAACTTGTTTGTATTTTGCTATGTTGGTATTTCTGTCTGTGTTTTTAAATATGTAAAGAAAAAAAAAAACCAAAGAAACACACCAAGCCAGCAGAAATTATGGTTAGCGCTTTCGTTTACTTCATAAGCAAACTTCATCAGACAACAGTTAAAAACCACAACTCATTTAAATATCCCTCCAAAAAGATGATCTGGGCATATTGGGGCAATGCAGCAATTGCCTCATGTACACAGACAACCCTCTCCTCCTACCACCCAACACTACAACCTGTGAGAGATGCACTTATGTAGCCAAACTGGAAGCAAAGCTCTCTTCACCCAAGACTGGACTAGACAGTCAAGAGAAGAAGGTAAACACTTGTACCACACCGCACTCATCACATAGTCCCTCAAAACCTACACCACCAAAACACACACACAGAAACACAAAACACATACCTACATTCGCGGAGGCTCTCAATATAAACTGCCCAAGCATCAGGGACATCCAAAGCATAAACGCAAGCAAACTCCACCCCCCAACACAACTCAAATGACACATAGCCCACAAATTCAGTGTGCCACTCAACCACAGCCCATAAGGCATAACAACGTACCCAACACTCTAGTAATAGGTGACTCTATAGTCAGGCACACTGATGTTCCACTCACTAGACTAAACAAGGAGAAAGTTACTGTCAGCTGCCTGTCAGGTGCCAGGATCCACCACATAATGCATGAACTCCGGGCACTCCACAATAAGTACAAATATGACACTGTCATTGTCCATGTTGGTGTGAATGACCTGAGATGTACCTCCCTGGACTACATGAAAAGAGACATGGAGGAGCTCTCCGATCTTGTATCCCAGGCAGGTATGACCCTAACCCTGAGTAGCATCCTGCCATCACCCAGAATGATACCACAGTACAAGGACAAAATGATTAACTTCAACAATTGGCTAAACTTCTGGTGTCATTCTAAGGGGATGCAGTATTTGTCTGCCTGGGACGACATGAGCGACAGTCCACAATGCTTTGCCAGAGTTGGCCTGCACCTGTCGCCCTTAGTATTACGGATACTGGCTAAGGCTCTTGCCATCCCTATAGTGCCTTTTTTAGGCAAGGTTCAAATGACCAATTCACCATCGTAACAAGTACAAGCAAGCAAAATCTGAGGGTAATGCTACTCAATGCTAGAAGTCTAAACCTCAAAATGCACTCACTCGAGGCACTCCTTAAAATGGAGAACATTGACATCTGTGCAGTGACAGAGACCTAGTTCAAAGCTCCAGAGAGCACCCCTGCATCACCAGGCTTCAATTCATACCACACCTTTCGGCCACCTAACCCAGAAAGAAGCACTACAGGCGGAGTTGTGTCCATATTCATTAAGGATATCCACACCTCCAGGCTAGTTGCACAGCATAATGCATCCAAGATTATCCAAGTGCAACTAACTCTGGGCAAGACCGCAATCCAAATTGTAGCTTGCTACAGACCCCCCACCATGCCCCAGGATTCACATTCCTCATTTCTTGATACACTGGAAAGTATTGTTGAGTACAACCCAACACCCTAATAATGGGAGATTTCAACTACCCCACCATAAACTGGGAAAACTACTCATGTACCAACTCTTTTGCTCAACGTTTTCTAGAATTCATAAATTCCAACGCCTTGGATCAACTTATTCACATCCCCACCAGGGGCAGCAGTATCCTAGACCTGGTCATTACCAACATGGAAAACCGGTGTTCCACTACAGAGGTCAATTCCTCATTGGTCAGATCCGACCACAAGCTAATCAGCCTAGACATCCACATCCCACCCCCACCCCCAATTATGGAAACCATCGTAAAAAACTTCTCCAAAGCCAACTTCACACTTCTTAAGACAGAAGTGGCAAACGTCATGACACCCATGCAGACGGACAATAGAGGTATGACTGCCGAATCCTACACAAATGCATTTTATAAGCACTTACACGAGTGCATGGATCATGCTATCCCTAATAGAACCAAGATGTTATCCTCCAAAAAAAGGAAGCCAATCTGGTGGTCCTCTGCCATAAACAAACTCTACAACAGAAGAAAGAACTGTTGCAAAAAAGAGTAAAATCCCATGACTGGAGGAACTCCTTGGTCAACCTCAGTAAGAAGCTGAAATCCCTCATAAAATCCTCCAAAGCTAGTTACGAAAACAAAATTGCCATTGACTCTAAAGACAACCACAAAGCATTCTATAGCTATGTCAAGAATCTAAATGGGAACACTCAGATCTGCTCTGAGTTACAGCACAATGGTACTAAATATACAGAACCAACCGATATTGCCAACATCCTAGCAGATAGGTTCAGTGCTAACTTTACCCCCTCACCCCCTAGAGGGGCCATCTCTGTACCGGAAGAATGCAAAGTTCCTATAATCACGGCTGCACAGGTAAATAACACACTCTCCAAAGCCAAGAACACAGCATCCATGGGACCTGACAATATCCCAGGCTGCGTTCTACACGAGCTACAGAATGAACTGGCACCCTACCTAAGTACCATGTTCAATCATAGCCTCACCTCAGGATTTGTACTCACTGAATGGCGCACCACGACGGTTATCCCACTCCACAAAGGGCGAGCCACGACGGACCCCAGGGACTACTGCCCCATTAGCCTGACGAGCCTCGTCTGCAAGGCCATGGAACGTATCATCGTGGAACTCCTAAACAAAGACATTGGTAATCTCCAAACTCTGGACCCTACCCAGTTTGGATTTGTAAAAGGCAGATCATGTCTCCTAAACCTGATTGACTTCTTTGAAGCAGTCACCAAAGCCACAGATGAGGGTAAAATGGTTCACACAGCTTATCTAGATCTCGCCAAGGCTTTCAACACCATCCACCACTCTGGAATTATAGATAAGCTCACTAAACTAGGTATAAATCCCTATGTCACAAGATGGGTTGCCAACTGGCTCACGGACAGAACCCACACTGTGAAAGTAGTGGATTCCAAATCCGACATCAGACCAGTGACATGTGGAGTACCACAGGGTTCAGTCCTGGGTCCTCTCCTGTTTGGTATCTACTTCTCTGAAGTGCAGGCCAACACAGAAGGTCTTTGGCTAACAAAGTTTGCAGATGACTGCAAACTAGGAGCCATAATCGAAACTCCTAACGATGTGGACAAACTACAAAGGGGCCTCACTGAGACAGATACCTGGTGTCAAAGCCATAGCCTGAAGCTCAATGCCAAAAAGTGTATTGTCATCCCCTTTGGTAAAAACTCTGTACCCATGAACTACCACATAGCTGGTAGTCTACTTAATGCCGAAAATGTGATAAGAGATCTTGGGACACAGGTGGACAGTAGTCTCTCCTTTGATAATCACATCGCCACAGTGGTCAGGAAATCCTTCTATGTGGCTCATCTCATCACAAAAGGATTCTCATCCAGAAAAAAAGGGGTCATTGTTCCCCTCTACTCATCACTCATTAGACCCATTATAGAGTACAATGCCCCTTTTGGTATGTACCTCACAAGACATCTACAACAACTGGAAAAACCACAGAAATACCTCACAAAGAGGATTACTGGCCTCAAACAGCTGCCCTATGCAGACCGTCTCAAAAAACTACAGCTTTACTCCGTCGCATATCGCCTACTCAGGGGCGATCGCTTTCTAACATACAAAGCTATGTCAAACTCAGAGCTGTTGGACATGCTCCACTTAAAGAAATCCCAGTCCCTCCGAGTTACACGCTCTAGGGACCTAAACCTTGTCACCACAATAAACAGAACATGCTGGAGGGATAGATTCCTGTCCCAGAGACTTCCCATACTCTGGAACAGACTATCTATCTATGTCAAACAGAGCTCCTCATTAGCACTCTTCAAGAAAAATCTTGATGATTGGATGGGAAATGGGAAATTCACCCCGGGGATCGCTTCTGTGGCTCTGCTCGACAGTGGCACAGGAAAATAATTTTCTTGGGTGGCGAAAGCCAGGGTACATTTTTTGGCTAGGCTTGTATAGGCCCTAGGGCCGATAGCCTAGTACCTACCTATGAACTTATGATTTCCATACTCAAATCGTCCTTAAAGGAACATACACACAAAATTGTTCATGCTACATAAAAATCAGTACATAAACATCAAAGTGTATACAGCAAGCTAAAATACATCCATAAATTGAATTAATAATCATCTAGAACAGGATTTCAATTTTAACATACATTTTATAGATAAATTATCATTCAGCCCAGGAAGGGAATGTGCATTAAACTTCAATTGCCAAATTAGTTTCCTTTCATCTAATTTCAGGGCTATAGGACCACCTCTAGTATATTTATCCAACACTTGATCAATGACAAAAAATAGAAATGCATGTGACGGAAACTGATTTATATGCCTAGCCAAGGCATTATTCAAATTCAGCTTCCTAATGTTGTACAAATGCTCATAGATGCACTGTTTCAGGCATCTTTCTGTCCTTCCAATATAAAATGCAGGACATGCTTGACATACCGCCACGTACACAATATTCTTAGATGAACAGTCATATCTGTCCTTAAGCTGGTATACTCTCCCATACATCTCAAAGGAATCAGTAACTTTAATAAATTTACAAAAATGACAAAAAACACATTTTGACATACCACCAAGAATAGTAATACCACGATTACTTTCCAAGGCATTTTTGAGGTTACTACCCTTCCTAAAAATAACATTAGGTTTCTCTCTAATCCTATTATTAATCAATGCGTCCTCCCTCAGAAAACACCAATTCTTATTAATAATATACCTGAGGTCATCAGCATCGGAAGCAGTGGAAGAAGAGATCGAACAAACAGGGGAGGAGGTAACTTTTTTGCCTTCCCTTAAAAGTTGGCATACTGGGACAGTTAATACGAAACCGGTCAGTATTGTTTGTAATCAATGTGGGGACTTTAAAATCTATAATTACACTGATTTTATACCTACCAAAGTGCTGGTTGAATTGCTGGCCCATGGATTGACTTTTGTTCCCTCGGCACGGGCGGATCTGGCTAGAACTTTAATAGATCTGAAAATGTATACATGCAAGTTGAACCTAAATGTATTGTTTGCTAACAACAGTAATTTGACCAGTGAGCTTAGAGTTGCTAGTGTATTTAATCCTTCTCTTAATAATACTATCCAGTTATTTGAGAGAGTTTGTGAAAATGATAACGGTGTCTGTTAACTAAATATAAACCTAACCCTTCTTTGTATAACACCACTGTTAGTGAAAAGGATGCCCTTTCTTTAAGAACTAAGGGTATTCGGGTTATAAAACCTGATAAGGGGGGGTGGCCTTATATTTATGACCTTGGAAGATTATAACACTCGCATGAAGAAATTACTGGTGTGTGAGGCTTATGAGAAAGTGTCCAGGAATGAGATGAATGGGGCTTGTTAATGGTTTCAAGGGTTTATTAGGGATTTATTTATAGAAGCTTCTGTAGATATTGATTTATTTAATTACTTGTCTGTTTCTAGTCCCATTACTCCTGTGATTTTTGGACTGCCAAAAATACATAAGTATATGGAAAATCCTCCTATTCTTCCTATTGTTGATGGTAGGCAGTCCTTTACATTTGGATGTGCGAAGTATTTGGATACCAAGTTAAAGAAACTTCTGGAAGGGGAACAGCATATTTGTCGTGATTCCTGGGCATTTCTTTCAGCTATGAATAGCTTGAAGTTTCAAGCTGATTATGACTTCTTGACAGTTGATGTCAAGGAATTATATATGATCATACCTCAGGAAACTGGTTTAATTTGGGTTAGGGATTTCCTTACAAGCAATGGTGTGGATGGTAGGGAAATTGAGACATTGGTGTACATTTTGGAATTAGTCCTGATGAGTAATTATTTTATGTTTAATGGAGACTATTACTTGCAAAAAACTGGGGTAGCAGTGGGTTCTCCTTGTGGGGCTACGTTTGCAAACATAGTAATGACCCACTGGGAAAAGGAGTTCCTGTTTAAGGATGCCCTGTTTAAGAATAATGTCATCTGGTATACACTCTATCTGGACGATATTTTTATGGTCTGGAAGGGTGGTTTAGAACTAGCGGAGGTTTTGTTTGAACATATGAATAATTTCACTGAAGTTTTAAAGTTTACTTTTGAGTTTAAAGTAGACTATTTCCTACCTGGACATCGAACTAAGCAAGGATTTGGTTAATGAAAGATTTTCCCCCATGATTTTTAGAAAGGCCACTTATTCCAATGCTTTTTTGCACTGGTGCTCATCCCTATCATCAAAAGAAGGCTGTTGTAAAAGGGCAGTTTGTTAGGGCATCCAGAATGGTTACAGATGAGGCTGACTTCATTCTTGAATGTAATTTATTAACAGAGATGTTTGTGAAAAGGGGTTACCCACTCCCCTTGGTGAATGAGGTTTGTGCTGAGGTTAGTATTAAAAGAAAGAGAGGGTCTTTTAAACCCCTTTTGCATACTGCCTCACCATTTTGAGATGCCTCTTTTGTTGAACAGATTAATTTATTGGAAGATGGTATAGGCACTTCTGTTTTAGGTGCATGTGAATTGTCTCTTGAACCTAATTTGAGTGAGGATGTCCGATATAGTGGATTTATTACTACATTCTCACTTGATGCTGATGACCTCAGGTATATTATTAATAAGAATTTGGTGTTTTCTGAGGGAGGACGCATTGATTAATAATAGGATTAGAGAGAAACCCGATGTTATTTTTAGGAAGGGTAGTAACCTCAAAAATGCCTTGGAAAGTAATTGTGGTATTACTATTCTTGGTGGTATGTCAAAATGTGTTTTTTGTCATTTTTGTAAATTTATTAAAGTTACTGATTCCTTTGAGATGTATGGGAGAGTATACCAGCTTAAGGACAGATATAACTGTTCATCTAAGAATATTGTGTACGAGGCGGTATGTCAAGTATGTCCTGCATTTTATATTGGAAGGACAGAAAGATGCCTGAAACAGCACATCGATGAGCATTTGTACAACATTAGGAAGCTGAATTTAAATAATGCCTTGGGTAGGCATGTAAATCAGTTTCCGTCACATGCATTTCTATTTTTTGTCATTGATCAAGTGTTGGATAAATAAAATAGAGGCGGTCCTATGGCCCTGAAATTAGATGAAAGGGAACTGATTTGGCAATTGAAGTTTAATGCACATTCCCTTCCTGGGCTGAATGATAATTTATCTATAAAATGTATGTTAAAATTGAAATCCTGTTCTAGATGATTATTTATTCAATTTATGGATGTATTTTAGCTTGCTGTATACACTTTGATGTTTATGTACTGATTTTTATGTAGCATGAACTATTTTGTGTGTATGTTCCTTTAAGGACGATTTGAGTATGGAATTAATTGTTTAATTGGTCTTTTTGGAGGGATATTTAAATGATTTGTGGTTTTTAACTGTTGTCTGATGAAGTTTGCTTATGAAGTAAATGAAAGCGCTAACCATAATTTCTGCTGGCTTGGTGTGTTTCTTTGGTTTTTTTGTTTTTTATCAGTTTGTGTTCTTCTTTGGCTTATCTGTTTTTTTATATGTAGTTAATATATATATATATATATATATATATATATATATATATATATATATATATATATATAAACATTTTTACTGAATTGTTTTTACAGCTCATTCACTCAGTTGTTATAGCTTTCTCCTTGTAGCACCACCTTCTTGGAGCCATTGTTCTATGGCAGCAATCTGTGTGGACTTTGTGAAGTTTGGTAGTTCTGTCTGTGCCTGTATGTGCTTTCTCCATGTCTCCTTTTCTTTACACTTTCAAAAATATGTTGGCTGTTCAGTTATCCTTATTTCAACTAAAGTTAGTAGCTTAAACTATGACTGTAATTCAAACACAGGGGAAGTTTGGATATGTAAACTGCCAACACTGGAAATAATATAGAGCAATTAATTTACTATGTTTGGTTATTAAAGTATGCAGTGTGTTATACTGTTACGTCATTGTTTTATTTGTTCAGAGCAAAATAAATGTGCACATTTAACCATTAAGTCTGAAAAAAGTAGGAAATGGAGAAATTATATTTAAACAACATTATTAAAATAATAAGAAACTGTAACTATCTTTGCTGATGTTTGGCCTTGGGAGTCAGCAAAGTGTACCTGGTGCAAAGTTGCACAGATGCGTGCAGTATATCTTTGCTGATGTTTGGGCTTGGGAGTCAGCAAAGTGTACCTGGTGCAAAGTTGCACAGATGCGTGCAGTATTTTGAGAACAGTGGGACTGCAGTAAATTTAACTGAGGAAACTGAATTTAAAGATGTGGTATTATATATGTCAGTAGGAACAGATAAATACTGTGATTTTAATAATACTGTCAATTTTTTTCTTGAACCAGAGCTTTGCATGATATCATTAATTTTATTGTTAGTGTCTGTAATTCTCCAGATCTTGGCACCTGGTGTGGTACATTTAAGGTGTATTAGGAGCTGCTTGCATTGCTTTTCGAAACTTAAAAAAAAATTTTGTGTCATAGGAGATCAGTGTAAAATAAAAACATCCAACCACAATAAAACTTAGGTCTGATAGAGATTCTAAATTCTCTTAGTAATTGTGTAAAATAGAAAACTGAGTCAACAAGTAATTAACATAACTGAATGAAATCATTTAGAAATTCCTAAATGGAGCAAAATAGGTTTAGCATGAGAAAATCCTAGAGCATAGTAATTAAATCCCTATCCTATACTCCTGGATTGCAACACTGACATAATCTTAGTTGCAAGCATTATGCATCACAAATCATACTGACATAATTTTAGTTGCAAACATTGTACATCACTTGTAATATACCCAGTCATTGTCAGTCAAATATTACGTAGCTCATTCAGTTCGTCGTCTTTTAAACCTCATTCCTCCCCTGTATATGTTATTCCCACAATTCCCATTGTTTCTGTGTAATTTGCTCCTAATCTTTTCTAAATATCTCATTTCCAGTTGTTTTTATCTCTCTCTTACTATATTCTCTACTTCTATTACACTTGGTTTAGACTTTGATTTACATTTTCTAGTAACTGCTTTTTTGGCAGCCACCATAAGTAGACTGAACGAGGCCTTACTATGTCTAGGCAGATGTTCTTTGTGTTTCACTGTTGCAGTCATTACATTTGGGCTATCTGCTTGCAGGTAGTCCTCAACCGACCTGATTATCAAAGTCTTGGGTCCTCGTCAGTTGCTGTCTCTTCCATGACGTCAGGGGTATAAAGCATGCAGCCGATGCTATTACATCAGTCTTTCTTGCGGTGCGGTGCCCGAAGCAGAAGCAGTTTGCAAGTGCTGGTCGTCTGACTCCTGAAATTTTTTGTTTTCGAGTTTCAGAACCGAAGTCTTCAAAAAAAGCTAAGTACCCCGTTGGGGATCCTTTTTCTTGATCTAAACTGATGTCAGTAAAAGTTAACAATTGTATTACTTGTGGAAAGCAAATACCTCATAAAGATTTTCATTCGTACTGCATTCCTTGCTTAGGCCCAGACCACGATGTCCCTTGCTGTCGGTTTTGTGCCTTATTCAATCCTCGAACTATTTGTCGTCGGTTCATTTTTGCATCAAACTATTTCAGTACTCTGTTTAATTATCCAGAAATGGCTTCGGTAAGCCATCCGACTACCGACATTCTGAAAAAACATAAAGATAAAGCAGAGACAGACCGCATAGGTCCAAAGCTGCCGATGACGCTTCCGTTAAGCTAGTCGTCAGTTTGCCGGTACTCAGTGAGGCACTTTCGCAGTCCCTGATACCTGCTATTTCAGATTCGCAGGCCTCTACTGAGACCCATTCAGAGTCTGGTATGCCGTGAGATGCTTCGACTATGGAACCTGCGGATGTCTCTACCTTGGATGGGTCCGGAGCCGCTGTGCAGGCACCGGCTTCTGAGGCTGTATTCAGGCCTAAAGACTTGCATTTCAAATCAATGCCATCTTCTTCTTCTAGGCCTAAAACTCGATCCACGCCTAGAAAACCAACGTCCAAACTGCATGGTCAGGCCCACATACCTAAAAAACAAATGATAAGAATGGCTGAAGACCTTATTACTGTAATTGGGGTAAGCCAGCCTTCTCCTTCTAAGAGACGTAGAACTTATTTTTCTTCTGATCAGGATTCTAAAATTTCTGTTTCTTCTGCTGACCAGGATTTGCCTTTATCTACCTATGAGGATTCTAATGCAGAGGACTCCATACCCTCTGCTTCCCCTCCAGAAGATTTTTCTTTTGTTGAAACTTTGCACACTCTTAGGGAGCATTTCCGCTGGGAAAGCCAGGATTACTCTGACTCCAAAAAGAGGCTTAGGGAATTCTTACTCCTACCTCAACATAGGCCTTTAGCTATCCCTCCTGTTCTGGACATTGTAGATGATGCCTTCTTGGAATCTAACCTAGTCCCAGACACTTTACCTCCGGCTCCCAGGAAACCTGACAGGTATTAATGAGTACCTGACTCTCACAAGTTCCTCTTGAAGAATCCTACTGCGGACCCAGAGACCATTTCACAGGGACCCAAAGGCATTAAGGTTACTACTGCCAAAAAACCTACCCCCTCTGATAGAGATTCCAGGGCCTTGGACAGATGGGGTAAGAAGGTATACACTTCTGCTACTTTGGCCATTAGGGCCTTAAACTGCCAGTTTCATATGTTAAAGTATCAGCAGCATATTATTGGATTACTTAAACAGAAAATGATGTTGATTCCTGACTGTGCTGAAAATAAAGAATTACAGAATTTAATGCATTCTGCTGAACAAGTTGGTAAACATACCTTGCAATGTGGTTTTGACTCCTTAGAGGCATCTTGCAGGGCTGCTGTCACTGGGTCTGCTCTTAGAAGGCATGCTTGGCTTAAGGAGCAAACATTGCCAGATCATGATAAAGCTAAATTACTGGATGCTCCCTTACACCAAGACCGCCTGTTTGGCCACAAAGCAGAAGAATTACTTAAAAAGACTGAGGAAAAAGCTAAATCTATGCAAACTGTTAAAGATTTCCTGCAAGTACAGCCTCCCAGATTTAGTAGGCACTGGCCTTCTAAGAATTGGTCCTTTCCTGTCTCTTCCAGGCCTTCTCAGTCCAAACCCAGGAACAGCAGACCACCTAGGCTACAGTCTCAAGGCACTCACAGGCCTAAGCAGTGGGGGGCTCCCACTTCCAAAGCTGGAAGTAGTAAGACACCCCCTATGGTAAACTGTCAAAATGACTGACTTAACCTTAAGCCTTCCAAGCCTTGCTCAACTGACTACTCCTTTAGGGGGAAAGATCGCCCTGCATGCAGAAAACTGGGAACTCATTACCCAAGACAAATAGGTTTTAAATATAGTTTCCCAAGGATACAGGTTCCACTTCCACTCCTTACTGACCCCAAACGGTTGGCCAGACCTACCCCCCAAATCAGTGGGCAGAGGCTCAACAGCAGGTTCTCTCTCATCTAAGTATCAGGGCTATTCAGCCTGTCTCAGCAGAGGAATGGAGACAAGGTTTATACTCAAGACTTTTCCTGGTACCAAGACAACTCCTGGTGTCTTATCCTGGACTTGTCTATCCTAAACACCTTTTTGGTAATCCCAAAATTCAGATTGCTAACTCTTCATCAGCTGCTTCCCATGCTAGGCAGAAATGCCTGGTTGGCAACATTAGACTTAAAGGAAGCTTACCTGCACATCCCTATAAGGGAATCTTTCAGAAAATACCTACGCTTCAGAGCAGGCTACATGCACTATCAGTTCTCTGCACTGCCCTTTGGCTTATCTACTGCGCCCAGGGTATTCACAAAGTGCCTAGCTCCGGTCATTTCATTCTGCAGGCAAATAAATATTCAAATATACCCATACCTGGACGATTGTCTAATTCAGGCAGAAAGCCAGGACATAGTAATAAATCATCTGGCATTTGTAAAGAAACTGCTAACCTCACTGGGGTACACCATAAACGAAAAGAAATCCCACCTAGTACCCTGCCAATAAATTGTATTCCTGGAAGCAAGCTTGAACACAACTTCCCAGATGGCCTATCTCATGCCAGAGAAACAAGTTTATTTGACAACCTACTTTAAACTACTGGCCACAAAGACCCAGCTATCTGCAAGGAAAGTACTGCAAGCCCTGAGGTTCAGGGTCTCTTGCATTCTACTAATTCCATATGCAAGACTGCATATGAGGAAACTACAATGGTATCTAAAAAACCTATGGAGCCAGCATTCTCAGGATCCTGGAATCAGTGATTCCCATCATTCCTTGTATAAAGACAGAGTTCCTTTGGTGGGCAGATGCCTGCTACCACAACAAGGGACTGCCATTCACTCTACCCCCAGCTGCCCAAACCCTAACAGACGCATCAGACTATGCATGGGGGGGGGGGGGACTCACTTGGCAGGGCAGTGCATTCAGGGCAAATGGAACCAGAGTCAAATGCACCTGCATATCAATCAAAAAGATATGTTAGCTGTGCAGAATTTTCTGACAACCTTCATGGATCAAATTTTTCCAGGACAATTATTGGTAAAGACAGACAACGCCACTGTTATGTGGTACATAAACAAGCAGGGGGGAACCCACTCATACCCTCTCTGCAAACTAGCCATGGCTCTGTGGAACATAGCCTTGAGCTACCAAGTGCACCTACAAGCTCAATTCCTGCCAGGCAAGCTAAATTCACTGGCAGACGAAGCAGATATCTCACGGACCCACACGAGTGGAAACTGGATCTAAAAATATTCAACATTTTGAGAAATAAATGGGGGAGCCCAGAGATGGACCTGTTTGCCTCCCCTCAGAACTACCAATTGGACAAATTCTGCACAAGGACTCCCCGCAGACCAGCTTGTAAAGTGGATGCCCTGTTCTTCACCTGGGAAAGCCTCTCAGTTTATGCCTTTCGAGAGGAGAGGCAGAAAGGGAAAGTTCTACTAAATATCAAACCGGATAAACCACGGACAGTACTGATTGCACCAGACTGGCCACACCAACACTGGTACTCCCTCTTGCACAGTATGTCACTGCTGGAACCATGGCACCTGCCTCAGACCCCTTCCCTACTGTCCCAGCAGAAGGGCCAGATTCTGCACTCCCAGCTTCAAACCCTGAACCTTGCAGCCTGGCTAATTACCTGAGCTCTCCAATACTGTTCCTCAGTAAGCAAGTGCTGGATGTCATTCCGAAGGCAAGGAGGCCTAGTACTAGAAAATCCTCTGCTGAAAAGTGGAAAAGATACTGTTCCTGGAGCCAAACTCAGGGGATGGGCACTACAGTGCCCAGTTTACCTCATATTCTTCAATACTTAACAGAGATGCTTCACAAGGGCCTTTCCTTCTCTTCTATTAAAATCCATGCCTCAGCCATTTCAGCACATTATAAAACTGAGCCACCCCTCTTCTTTCACCCCCTGCTGAAACAATTCCTCAGAGGAGCCAAGCATTTAAGACCACTCAGGAGAGCACCTACTTCAGCCTGGGACCTAAACTTAAACTTTGTATTGGAAAAGCTCACTCTACCTCTTTTTGAGCCAGCTGCAACTGCAGAGTTGAAATTCCTTTCTTGGAAAACAGCCTTCCTTCTAGTCATCACTTCAGTTTCTGAATTACAAGCCCGCATGGCACTGGAGCCCTTCATCATCTTCCATGCAGACAGGGTGTCCCTCAGGACAAATCCTTCCTTTATGCCCAAGGTGATATCCAGCGTGGCCCTTAATCAGGCCATTAATTTGCCAACCTTCTTTTCTAATCCACAGAACAAAGGAGAACGAATCATGCACTCTTTGGACGTGCACAGACAACTGAGATTTTATTTGGACAGGACTAACCCTCTCAGGAAAACTGAACAGCTGCTAGTTGCCTTTGCTGGAGGGGCAGAGAGGAAGACCATTTCTAAGTGGATAAGCCATTGCATTCATTTCTGTTATAAGCACCATGGAAAACCTACCCCACAGGGGATAAGATCACATTCCACCAGGGCTGCATCTACTTCAACAGCCTTTCTCAGAGGTATTCCTATCAGGGACATTCTAGAAGCTGCTACCTGGAGTTATGTACATACCTTCACCGAGCATTGCCACTTTCCAATTTTTTCTAAATCCAGAGCTGGTTTTGCCACTGCAGTCTTGAAGGGCCTAATAGCTGATCCTAATGCTCTCTAATTGCCTCCTCCCTTCCTTAGCTTTGGGAATCTACCCCAATGTAATGACTGCAACAGTGAAACACAAAGAACATAGTGCAGTTGTGTACACTTACCATAAATGTAGATGTTCGAGTATATTCACTGTTGCAGTCCTGTTAACCCTCCCTTCAGTCCCCTGACTTATATTGGCTATACCTCTCTTCTTGTTTACTGTATTTAAGCATTTGCTTTTTGTTGGAGATGTAACATTGTATATAATTGCTTCCCATTATGGGGGCATCTGACATCTGGGGCAAGAAAAACTGATGTAGTGGTGTTGGCTGCATGCTTTATACACCTGACTACCTGACGTCATGGAAGAAGAGACAGCAACCAACGTAGGACCCAAGACTTTGATAATCAGGCCGGCTGAGAGCTACCTGCAAGCAGATAACCCAAATGTAATGACTGCAACAGTGAATACACTCGAACATCTACATTTATGGTAAGTGTACACAACTGTACTTTTCCGATTCTCTATCGTAGCTCAGAAAAATAATTTCCCTAGATACACCAATTTTGCTCACCGGATATCTCTGGTAGAGAAGTCTGCAGGAAATCTTCAGTGTCGGTCAGCTCACTCCCAGAAAATATATTTCTAGTTACTGCTTTCTTCCTCATCACATCTTCAACATTTGCTGTCTGCCTGAAGAAAAAAATTCTCTGGAGTCTACTTGTGGTATAAAATACCTGTGTAAACATTTCCAAGCAAAAATCTCAAATCTTCTAAATGTTGTTGCATATTTGGGAGACATACATATATCCCCCATTGTTTCTTTGTGAATTTGCTATCCAGTCTCTCTCCCCAGTCCTTTCTAACTTCCTCTATTTGTTATAGTTATCATCTGATATCTTCTGTGTTTTACTTATTATTCCTTTTTTAATAGCAGGTTCTGTTGATTCTACTAAAAACTCCACCAGTGCTGGCCTTTCATTTAGAACCCCTATTTCTTTCTCTTTGCCTATACTCTGATATCAATCCTTGATAGGGAAGGCATTCTCTAATCTGCAGTCCAAATAAATTATTGGCATCTTCCCATTCTATTACATTTCCCTCTCTGGTTATTTGCTCCCAATACAGTGGTTCCTTTGACAATTTTCTCCAATAAATTCCAGCCCCCTCTTGCCTATTGTCTGTATCCCTATTTGCAGTCATTCCTATCATCAGAATCTCTTTTCTCCATTCCCATGTTGGCTTAGTTCTTACAATACTTTCTGCTATTTTATGAATATAATAGTCTGTATGATTATTGTTCTTTTTGAAGGTCTGCATCCAAAATCCCAGTCTCTCTGTTTCTTGAGCCCCCACCCCCACCATTATCCCTTTCCACTTTGAAATATAGTTTTCTGCTTGTGCTGTGTGTTGTGTATAGCAGCCTTAACTGTGTAGCTCTGAAATACCCCTTCAAATCAGGTAATCATTAATCTGCCTTGTTTTATTGGAAGAATCGGCTTATCCCACTTGGCCCTTGCTGTCTTCCCCTTCCAGATAAAATCCTTCAGCTATTTATTAATTGCTTTCCACAACCTCTCCTATGGTTGATAACAAATATACCTGACCTGTGTATAAGACTAAAGGGACTAGAAACATTTAACTGCTTGTGTCATACTATCCAGACAGAGCTTCCAATTTTTCAGTTGTATTATCTTTTGTTTAGTCTCTTTCCACATATCCTTAGCTGCCACACCTGAATAATTTTTAATCCATAAACCTAAGTACTTCATTTTGTCATGTCCCCATAAGTATAAATATTGCAGAACTAATTTGTGTGTGGGTACATAATTTACAGCTATTGCCTTTGTTTTAGCTTCATTAATTTGATATCCTGAAAAGATCTGAAACTGTCTCAAAGTGTTCCACAACACTGAAATGTCCTTTTCTGTTTTTTTTTGTCAGGTATAAAATGATATCATCTGCAAACAGAGCCAGCTTTTCTTGACTGCCATACCAATTATATCCTTGAATTTCTAATTCACTTATTTTCTTTGCCAGTGGTTCTAAATATAATGCAAATAATAAATGGGAAAGAGGGCACCCCTGCCTAGTTCCTCTGCTCAAGCTGAAATGATCAAACAGGAACTCACCCGCTTTAATTTTCGCCTCCGATCCCTTATATATCCCCTTAATCAACCTTATAATTTTTTCAGGGAATGCTGAGTTTTTACCACATTGTCTATCTAGAATCTGCTACAGATTTTTAAGATTTAGTATGTCTTGTTCAGATTTTGAGATTGATTATTTGGATGTGCAACTGAAGAGAGGGTCTGATGTACCCATTCAGACTTCTCTGTGTAGGAAGGACTGCTGGAGGAATAATTATTTAGCTTTTGATAGCATGCACCCTATGCATTTATTTAAAAACGTCATAAAAGTTCAGGCATATAGAGCATCTAGATTATGTACAGAAGAAGAACAATTTAAGGAGTCTGATCAGTTGGTCACTAACTTTTTTTAATAGCGGTTATAACAAGAAGACTTATTGGGACAACAAGCCGGCAGGGGCACGGGCACACAAGCAGATGTGCCATGTGTGGTTTTAAGGTTGTTGTGTCTTTCGGCTTTTCCCGGTTAGGGGTCGCCACAGCGGAACTCCGGTCCGCTAATGATTGGGAGTAGATTTTTATGTGCCGAGTTGCCAGCCCTGACGCACAACCTTCAACGAAGGTATGCCCATTCACGCATGTCTCCAGACAGAAGACGCTCTAGCTGAGAATTGAACGGGACAACGTCTTACTGTCAGGCGACAGTGCTAATATAGGAGGTGTATGCCAGATTATATACAATTGGAAAATGTTACCTGATGATAAACTTAGCAATGTTATACAGATAAATCCTTCTTTTAGTTTTAGTCGTAATAATAACTTGGAAGAATTTATTATGTAGAGACAAAGGTATGATAATGAAGTCTTCTATGACAATTTCCCAGCAACGTGTGGGTACTTTTCCATGCAGACATTGTAAGGTTTGTACTTAAATTATGAGACAAATTTTTTTATACACCCCAACACTAATGTAAGATATTCTTTTATTCATTATGCTGACTGCCAGACTAAGAATGTTATTTATTTAGCTCCGTGCAGGTCATGTTGCTCTTTTTATGTAGGAAAGACCAACCGTCAGTTAAAAGACAGGTTTTTTAAAGCATTTTTCAGCAGTACGTTTGGGTGATGCTCATAGTGCCTTATATCAACATATTAAAAAGCAATGAAGGAGATGTATTCAATTTTACAGTGTTGCAGGTTATGAAATTGAACACTGGGGGGGGTGACATTCTAAATTTGACTGAATATAATGAAGCCAAATGGATTATTGAGCTAAGGGTTGACAAGGCTCATGGCTTAAATGGTGTTGTACCTTTCAAACCCGCCCTGAAGAGGTGGAGAGTTAATTATTGAGATTCTATTGGTTTTTGCTGTTTTTAAATACTGACCTTGATGTTTTGATAATTGTCTGATGAAGGGTTTTACCTGAAAGTGCTTACCCGTTTTTGTTGTTTTATTAAAGAAGCTGTTATTTTATCTGTCAGCCTGGTGGTCTGGTGCTTTTTATTTGGATTTCTGTGGTTTAGCAAACTGGACCTTTGGTGAGGAGAACTTTGTGTGCTGTTATCTGTTAATTTCCATATTTATTTGCTTTATACAGACTTTCATAGAATTTTAGAAATATTGTTAGTATCTCTACAGGATCTCTTGATCTTCACTATTCTGGAACACTTTGACATTTGTCAGTCCCTCTAAATAATTGTTGCTTCTTAACCATTTCTCTGTTGTTTATTTCCACCCTATTTTTAAACTCCACTTTGATTTTATCCCACTACCTAGCTATATTTTCAGAAGAAATTTCTATCTTCTCTAATAGTTTCTGAATAATTTCCAGTACCCATTCCTTAAATTAATCTCTTTTCAACAGGTGAGAAAGTGCCAGTGTCTCATTTTTATTTCATTACCGTGTGTTTTTATTTTAGTTATTATTGGCGCATGATCTGAAATAGTTATTGGGTGCATATCAAGACTTTCAATTTGCACATGTTCCCGTGAAATGTAAATTCTGTCTAGCCTAGTCCAGTTTTTGTATCATGAGAAATAATATATAAATTCAGCCCGAACTCCTAGTACTGAATTCATATTTTCCATGCCAAATGTTTTCATACATTTCTTCAAAAATCTACCATCCTTTGTTATATTTACCCTTCTGGGCCTCCCAGGCACATCTACACTGATGCAAATCAAATGCCAGACCCCCCCCCCCCATAAGTAATATTCCTAGCTAAAAGCTGATATTTCTCCCAGAATTTTCTTAAGCTCCATTATAGCAATTTTAGGTGGAATGTAAATACATGCCAGAGTAATCCTTCTCCCTTGCCAGTAGCCCCTCAGTACTACAAATATGCCATTACTGTCTTTATCCTTTTGTATCACTATTGGAGCTCCTTTTGCAATTAATATAAGTACTCCTGTTTTCCTTTGTCCCAGGAATTTCGCTGAATAACCATCCTGAAAATCTTTATTTATCAAATTCACATGTTTACTTCTTTCAAGGTGTGTCATCTTTAGCATAGGCATTTGCACTCCACATTTTTTTAATATAGCTCGCTACTCTTCCTTTTTTTATTTGTGAGACCATTGACCTTTAAAGACATTACATAAAGTGTCATTGTGTTAAAAAGTTATTTTTCCCACCTTTTGTGTGTAACAGTTTTTTTGTTAAGTGTCTAGTTTCAGGTTTTGTGTTACATGCATAAACTGTTTGGCAAGTCAATCTTTTATACATTTGTTTATTGTCATATCCTTTTGAGCCCAAGCCACATCTTACAAAGCTTTTTGTTTTATTGAAAGCCTTCAAACCAAAAAAAAAAAAAAAACAAACACACACCCAATACACCCTAAAACATATTAACTTAATAACAAACAAAACTATGTACATCTTCAGATATTACAGTTTTACCTTCCTAATAGGAATGTGTCCCAAACTGACAGCCACACTTAGACTTGGGTTAACCTAAAAGAAAGTTATCCATGCTAAGATGCATGATACAGCCTGTGCTTCTACTAAGTGCTGTCTGATTTTATCTGATCTTTATAGCTCTCCCAGATAGAAAAATACTTGAATGCTTTCAGAAAACATCATCTCTTAGCCATTTCTCTGTCAAGATTGTCTCCATGGAGATGGTGACCAGATACAAACTTGCTTCTAAAGCATACATTGCTAGACTAAAGCTTTGTAATTTTCAATGTTCTTTTTCATTTACTTGCTTTCTTTTAAAATGTGTTACTAGATCAAGCTACGGGCCTTAATCCAGTCATTCCCCTGTGTAAGAATAAGAAAAGGTACATCAGTTTTTTTTTATTTTCTCATGCTCTTTTGACTAGACTTTTCTTTTTTTTTTAATTTTGCCATTGCAGAGCCTATGTTTCGTAAAACTGAACAAGGAGAAAGAGTGATGAAGGGAGGGGAAAAAACAGCAGCACTTGTTTACATTAGTTTCCCCATTACAGTTAAAAAAAAAAAAACTTTACTTTATATCATGCAAGGAAAATCGTGCACTATAAAAATATTGCTTTTAAGAAAAATTTTGTTTTCCTTACAGTTCACTTTCTACCTCCTCTTCCCCTTTCCCAAGATTTTTTTCCAAACATTAATGACATGAAGTAGGGCATATGCTTTAGTCTCTCCTACAAGTTTATGAAAGTCAAAAATGTCCAACATTTCCACATTTGCTTGTCCTTTCATGTTTCACAAATGTAATTATTGGTTTATAATCCCACATTTGTCAATTTCCAAGTCACTGGTTTTATTCCTGTTCATCTCCATCTCCCAAATCCTGCCTTATTTCCAGTGTACTGTTAATTCTTCTAGTCAACTTTGTGCTTTTTTCCTTCTCTCAAGTATTTTCCGCTGAAACTTTGAAAAGGTTTCACTGGCACAATCTCTCTGTGGTCTTTATTACCAGAAGAACGAAAAATGGAATCTCCTTCTGTTTTGCAGTTCACTTTTTGTTGGACAAACTTTTGTATTTCCTCCTTAGCATGTAATGCGTCAAAAAATGATTTTGTCCCTCCAGGAAAGAATATTTTGAAGATAGCTGGGTAGAGGAGTTTGAATCACACACACCATTCTTGACATTCCTTGAACAGTGGAATAAATGTACTCTTTGTCTAAATATATAAAGTGAGTAATCATTCTTCACAAACACTCTGCTGTCAACCACTTTTTAGTACTTTGTCCTTCTGCTACAGTTTTGTCAGAATCCACTCATTCTGCTGGTCTGATTTCATCTTTACCATTAAAAGTCTAGGTTGCTGTCTCATGGCCAGGTTTGGAACACACACATGACCTGAGAACATTTCAGCAAGAACTTATGGTACCATTATATCTATTATTCAGTAGGTCATGTAAATATGGGGAGAGTCCACAAGATTTGGAGACATGCTCTTATTAAACCTGTCTTCAAGGGAAAGGATAGTAGGACAAACCCAGAGTCATAAAACATGTCTTAGCGCCTCGGCCACCACAGCCTTCAATGAGCACATAAATACTGGTGAAAAACATTCCCTTTTATACACCACATAATTGATCCAAAAAAAAAAAAGGGAGCGGTAGAAAGACCGATTGCCTTACATTTTTTAGAACAACATGAGAGTAATGCTGAACTATTACAAGCAACTATTTTAGAACAAATTTTTGTGAAAAAAGGTGATGATAAATTATTAAAAAAGATGTTATATAAAGAATCTATTTTTATACTGAAGTATAATATATTGTCACTAATGGGTTTAAATACGGAAATTAATTGGAAGTGTCTACTTTAATATGTTTTTCTATATTGAGATTGTTCACATTTGTAGTATTGTTATTATAATATAAAAAGTTAAAACTTTTTTCTTTTTTGTATGAGTTTTTAACTGGGTATAGGGTTGGAGTCTCTCTAAATGTTTAATTGTTAAATTGATTTAATTGTTTGATCAATTATGTGGTATATAAAAGGGAATGTTTTTCACCAGTATTTATGTGCTCATTGAAGGCTGTGGTGGCCGAGGCGCTAAGACATGTTTTATTAGAATAAATTTTTCTATGTGGAATCCTGTTTTTTTTTTATTTTAGTCTTTTTTAAGACTATTCTCTTGTTGGTTCGTTCATTTTCTGTATTATGGCTTCAGATTCCATGTTGGACATTCCTAGAGTGTTTCGTAATGACTCCAGTCCCTTGCAGTATAATGTTACTACCCCTCCGGTTCCTGTTGGTTCGGGAATTCAAGGTGTATCGGGTAATTCTTCACAAAGAAATTTGGATAACTTTTTATTACAAGGAGCACCTTCTTTGGCTTCCATTTCCAATTTTGCAGTAAATTCTGCACCTAATGTTCCAGTAGTGCCTCGGCAAGAACTTGTTTCAGTTCCTGCTTTAAATGCAGATACTACAAATACTGTTTTATCTACTTCATCGGCTACAGCTGCTAGGAAAAAACAATGATGTGCCTGCTCATTGTACCTTCCAGTTTATGGAGGAAAGACAACAAAGATTTTTTAACCCGTTTGGGGGTCTTGGAGGTGCAGCATCAGGTATGTTTTCTAAAGAGATACAAGAAAATGTGGATAATTTTGAGAAGCTTATCTTTCATGAAACTCGTTGTCACTTTAACTTATTAGGTTTGAACAGATATATTGAATTAGACATTGCCCCACGAGGGCTTAGGGCGTTTAAAAGCCCAGCTACTCCCTTTGACTTTGCAGATGCCACGATATGATATTTAAAGATAGATGGCTTGCTGCCGCCTATTCCTGTGCGATGGAGTGGTTAATATATTGGTGGAAAGGGAGCGTCTGCTTCAAAACAAGTTACAGAGGGAATTACAGGATATGCATCTTAAACTGTTAGATGATATAGGAGATCGAAAAGTCAATGATATCTTTAAAAACCTGAAAGATAAGCTAAAGAAATTTGAAAGTGAACAAGTAAATTTAAAATCCACTAAAATTAAGAGAGACATCTGAGACTACTCTAATGGGCGGGCATTTCTATGGAAAAATTGGCAGAACTTTCATTTCAAAAGAACAGGGCAAAAAAATAATCGTAATAAAAAACAGTTCTCTGTTTCTTTTGTTTCATCTGATGGAGTAGGTTTTACTACAGATTCGGAAGGGGATATTCAAGAATTCCCTCCGCAACCAGATGCACAAGATCCACAGGCTCATAAACAGTGTTTTTATGCCAATAAAGGCAATAACAAAAGAGGCAATAAGAAAAAAGGAACTGGTGCTTGTTCTCCAACGGTTGAGGGACAATTTATGCAAATTTCGAAACGTGGTAGATGGAACTAACGTGTCTCTTACTTCTAATGTTATTAATTTATCTCGACTTAATTTATCGGAAGAGGAAATATCTGTTTTGCAGTTAGGTTTAAAATTTGTGCCATCTGTTATTCCTAGAAATCATGTTGTCAAACAGGACGTTTTCAGATTTATTAGGAAGTTGCATTTAAAATATTATTTTAATCATGGCAATAAATGTATTCAAAATGATGATACATATAGTTCAGGTAGTGATATAAGTGATGACAGCTTTTTTCCTGTATTTCAGATGATGATGTTTTAACAACATTTAATGCTTATATTCCTTTAAATACTGAAGGAATTCAGAGCCGAAGTAAATTTATACCTCCATATACTAACACTACTATTATACAAGTCTCTGAAATGTTGTACTTTTCACTTCAAGAATTAGTGAATACTTATGACATTAGTGTGTGTTCTTATAATATGACAAAAAGAATGGTTTGCTCTGAAAAAATTGATGAATAGAAATGATCTAATTATTAAGCCTTCAGATAAAGATAATAAAATTGTACTACATTATACTCAATATTATCATATGTGTATGCAACATCTTAATGATGTGTCTACTTATCAGATTTGTGAATATAGGGATTATGTATATGCTATGACACAATTCACTGCTCTGGTTGAAAAGGGTGTATGTTTAGGTTATTTTTGTAAAAAAGACTTAGAAACTAAATTTTGCACAGATAATAGTCAATTGGCCACTTTTTATTGCCTTCCTAAAGTGCACAAGAATTTACATAACCCCCCCGGGTCGTCCTATTGTGGCAGCTACTAATTATTTTTTACAAAATGTTGGGGAAGTGATACACAGATATTTATTACCCTATGTAGAAAAACTTGATTCTTATATTAAGAATTCCTTTGATTTTATAGATAAGATCTCGGGTGTATCCTGGACACATGACATGTTTTGGGTAAGCTTAGATGTTGTAAGCTTATACACAAATATTAAACATGTGGATGGTATGCAGGCATTACACCATTTTTTGGGCGATAGTCCAATTTCCCACTATATTCTAGATATCACTAGTTTTTGGCTATCTAATAATTTCTTTAGTTTTAATGAAATTATTTATCATCAATTGAAAGGCACTGCCATGGGGGCACCTTTTGCCCCCATGTATGCTAATCTTTTTATGGCTAAATTTGAACTAGAATATATTTATAGGAATAGTTTTGTACAAAATCATGTGCTGTGGTATTTTCGTTACATAGACGATTTGATTTTTGTATGTAAAGGGGGTGATGATTTAGTACTGAATTTTGTTTCTGATCTAAACTGTAACAGATATAACATTAAATTTGATGGTTTACAAGTTGGTGTAAAAGTTAATTTTTTTAGATCTTACTTTGATAGGTAAAGAAGATGGGCATATTTTTACTACAGTTCATCAAAAATTTACTGATGGTAACCAATATTTGTTTGGCACTAGTTGCCATCCCCCACACACAATTAAATCTTTACTGTATGGAGAAATGGTTAGATTGTCCAGATTATGCAATGATAGTTCAGTTCTGGAAAAAACAAGATAATAGTTTAATATATACATTTTTGCATAGGGGCTACACTATGCAGTCTATTTTTGAATCAATTAATAAGTTAATAATAGATAAGGATAGATGTAATAAGTCAGCTAAAAAATTGTGGAATAATAATAAGATAAAACAAGATAATGTCTATTTTGTTACTACTTATAATTTATTGAGTGAAAAAATCTGGGACCTAGTAAAATATTATTGGAAATTTTTATTACAGGATAAATTACTAAATAAATTGTTTCCTGTGTTTCCTTGTACAGCTTACAAAAGAGGACAGAATTTGGGCGACAAATTGATTAGGGCATATTACATATGCCCTACTAATAAATTTACACTTTCACTGTCTAACTTTGGAACTATAACTTGTCATGCTTTTGTAATATATGTCCCCTCATTAGGTTATATTTTTAAAAAATTAATGATAAATTATTTAAACAATATAGATGTTTTTCATGTTATACTGAAGGTGTAGTTTATTCTCTTAAATGCCCCTGTGATCTTTTTTATGTTGGGTGAAACTAAAAGAAAATTTAGAGTGAGATTGCAGGAGCATGTTCGTGACATAAAAAGGGAGCGGTAAAAAGCCCGGTTGCCTTACAATTTTTAGAACAACATGAGAGTAATGCTGAACTATTACAAGAAACTATTTTAGAACAAATCTTTGTGAAAAAAGGTGATGATAAATTATTAAAAAAGATGTTATTATATAAAGAATCTATTTTTATACTGAAATATAATACATTGTCACCAGTGGGTTTAAGTACGGAAATTAATTGGAAGTGTCTACTTTAATATGTTTTTCTATATTGAGATTGTTCACATTTGTAGTATTGTTTTTATAAAAAGTTAAAACTTTTTTCTTTTTTGTATGAGTTTTTAACTGGGGTATAGGGTTGGAGTCTCTTTAAATGTTTAATTGTTAAATTGATTTAATTGTTTGATCAATTATGTGGTGTGTAAAAGGGAATGTTTTTCACCAGTATTTATGTACTCATTGAAGGCTGTGGTGGCCGAGGCGCTAAGACATATTTTATTAGAATAAATTTTTCTACGTGGAATCCTGTTGTTTTTTGATTTTAGTCTTTTTTAAGACTATTCTCTTGTTGGTTCATTCAAACCCAGAGTCATGTAGACACTTAAGTCTACTTTCATGTTGTGGAAAAATAATGGAGACGGTAGTGTTGGATAAGTTGTTGTCAAAACTGGATAGGTTGGGACTTGAAACCATGTCTCAGCATGCACATGTTGAAAACAGATCTATTAGCTGCTGTAACATGATGTTCTATAACAATATAATAGCTATGAATGAAAAATTGTACTGTGATGCAATTTGTATAGATTTAACTTCAGAATTTGACAAAGTCATACACAAAACAGTGATCAATAGGACATGGCAAGTATCATACAGCAGCTGGACAGGTGAAATCCTTTGTTACAGTCAAGGTGTCCAGCAGAGCTCTGTCTTAGGCCCTTACTCATTTAGATTGTATCTTTCTGACCTAACATTTTCATCTGAGGCATTCTGTTGTCTGTATGCAGATGATCTGAATTTGGGTACGCTGATTACATGCTTTACAGATAAGACGTGTGTAAAATAACTTGACTAAATTGACCATTTGGGCACAGGGGAATAATATGCTGATAAATACGTCATGGATTGCAAAAACAAAAAGGAGATGTCATAGCTCTATTCTACCAAAATTACCCCGAACGTTTTCTGTAGCCAAAAGCAGTTCCATCAATTTCAAAAGCAGAAATTTTGATCTTCTTCCTAAAGTTTGACAGTGCCAAGTCTATATGTATAACAACCCTCTATAGCCCTCCATCTAATAGTTCAAACTGTGACATATTGGAAGACGTTCTTTCCTTGCTGTTTTCCAATGTACCACTAAAAAGTATTATTTTTATGAGGTAATCATAAATTGGTCCATCGCAGTTCTCCTTAATCAGTATCTTTGTATTATCTTATTCAGTTTCGTCTCCACCACTAGATACAATAAAAGTACAGGCTGAACTTCCATTCTTGACTCTATCTTAGCTAATAATATAGTCAATATCAGTCACACAGCTGTCCTGCCGACTAGCCTAAATGACCACTATTCAACATTTGCTGTCTGCTCTCTGTATAAGCCTTCCAGAAATCTCTCTGATTTAAACAGGAACTCTGTCCTAGTTTCCTTCTAGGCCTATAACTGGAGCACTCTAAAGCTTGTGCCACTAAACAAAGCTATCCTGTTCAGAAACATCCTAAACTCTTGTGCATCACTCTTGTACAAAAGAGTCATATCTACTCCAGCTCCCAGCTCAGTCTACCCACTAAACATATTTTGCACCAAAGTAATAAAGCATAGAAAACTTGGCAAAACAATAGGATTGCAAACAAACTACCACCAGTGTCTTCACATTTGTAGTGAGACTAAAGTCTAAATAATACCAGACAAGAAAGATTTCATCTCCCACCAAAACCTCCACTCCATATCCCCAAAAAGTGTTCTGGACAACCATTTCACAATTTCTAAAATTGGGCAAACCTGCCCAACATGACCACCTCACTGAATCTGATTTTAGCATAGCTTGTGCTTTCAACTCTCACTTTATCAAGTTCTGCAATATCTCTGTCATGGCCTAATCACAGTAAGAACCCTCCCCAATGTCCTACATCTCACGGTCAAAAAATATTCTTAACTTGAAACAAATTTCCACCAATACCATTAAATAGCACATCAAAAAAAAAAATATTCACCACAGCTGTAGATAATATTTCTGTGGTACAGCTAAAACTAACAGCTGAAAGTGTAAGCCTACATTGTGTTTATTTTAGTTAACAGATGTATTCTGGAAGCTTGTGTCCTCCATTTGGAAACCATCCTTCATCCCTAAAGTACACAGAGGTGGTGTGTCTTCTGACTTCTAGACCTATAGCTATTTTTTAACCTTCTCAGAAATCATAGAGAAATGTATCCACTCGCAACTGTTAACCCTCCTCCTCAACCACAGTCTCCGCTCCACATGCCATGACTTATGGCCGTCTTAGACCACTTACACAGCTCTCCTCTCATTTTTCAACCAAATAAATTCTCTCTGGAACAAAATATCATAGTCTGTTCTGCAATTTCTTCACATCTCAAACGTTTTGACACCGTCTTTCACTACCTCCTTCTCCACAGACTCTCCAATAAAGGCCTGTCAAACAGAGCTATCTTGTGGTTCAAATCATACTACTGCCATAGAACGCAGAGCATAAAATGTCTACAGACTTTCTGCACATTCCTTCCCATCCCTGTTAGTGTTCCTCAAGAATCTATCCTTGGTACACTCCTTTTCTATATATTCATTAATGGTCTTCCCATTGCACTAACCAATTCCAGACTGAACTACTAAGTGGATGGGTCCTCATCTGTTCACCCCCCCCCCAATCTTTAAACTACAAAGAAAAAGCACTTGGCACTCCTTCACATTAATGGAATAAAATCTAACCTAGTCCTAATCCTTCAAAAAACAAAGCTTGCATTCTTTGCACCAAAATGCTGGCCAACCCATTTGCCCACCATTCCTCTGATGGTACCTTAATTGAACTAGTTTGCTATGCTAAACTATTTGGCATCATTGTTGTTGAACACACAAAATTTGATCCTTTTATATGTGAAGTAACATAAAAAGCAAAATGAAATGATGTATGAGCCAACGATAAATATTTTTGTCTCACTGCTGCAGTGCTAACCTCATCCCTCGCCTGGCATACAGTTTAGCAGTTTTTACCACCAGCTTTGCAGTCAATGCAACTGTCAAGATATGAGCAATCATACAGCAAGACTGCAAAGTTCCAACACCAGCTTTCTCAGTAGAATGGACCACTGTGTTGCTCTCAAGACATTTTCAGCTGGCTCAACTTCCCCAGCCTCCTTAAAGAAAATTTTTGCTGCAAGTCTCTCCTACTTCTGTCTGCTCAATATAGTTGCCTACCTCTTCACTACGTACTCTGCTCATCTAGTAAACGTGAGAAATGTGACCCCTCCAGTAATGCCAGTGGAAACTCGCTGTATGTTTGACATGTAGCAAAACTCTGGAACTCCCTGTCTGCCTTACTCCTCCAAATAAACACACCAATAACTTTCAGATAGGAAGCAGAAATCCTTTATTCTCAACAGATAACAATGCCACTGCTTTGAAC